>NC_052396.1:12833903-13001403 GCF_009389715.1 Phoenix dactylifera | reverse complement strand
GAACTACCAGCCGGTTCGCTCATCAAGACTGGTTCCTTCACAGCGGTTCACCTTGGCTTCCCCGGTTCCTTCACAAAAAAAAAAACCATCAGCGGTTCACTCATCAAGACCGGTTCTGTTACAAAACAAAAAAAAAAAACCCGTCAGCTCCTCTGTTTTGTTCTACCGCACCGTACTCATCTTCTCCCCAGCCGGTTCCAAGGAGGTTTTCTTCCCAACCAAGTGAAGCTCCAAGTCATCTTCCCCAGCCGGCGAGTCATCTTCCCCAGCCGGCGAGTCATCTTTCCCAGCCGACGAGTCAACTTCCTCCCAGCCGATGAAGTCATCCTCCCAGCCGACGAGTTATCTTCCAGCTCCAGCCGAAGAAGACGAAGAGAAGGAAAAAACCGAAGGTAACCCATCCGGTTCCTGCCGTTGCAAATGGAGAAGCCACCAGATCCAACGCTGGAGTCTTCCACCGCTCTGTTTCAAGACAATCTCAGCCGGTTCCCACAGAATTTTGGATCTTAAACGCTGCCGAGAAGAGGCCATCCCGATCCATTTCAACGCTTCATTCTCCATCACGAATCTCCCCTGTTTCTACGATTCCTTGGAATGTTTATTGCCCATCAATGCATCAATGTATCAGCCGGTTTATGAGTCCCTTTATTCCTTATTTATCATGTAATTGGTTGCTTGCCTATAAAAGGGGTTATCTCGTTGTGTAAAAGGGGAGGGATGAAAAACAATGAATTGAAGGGAAGCTATTTGATGTTTTGCTTGAAAGAGTGTGGTGTCCAATTCCAAGAATCTTCCTTCCTTCCTTCTCTAAAGTCCTTCTCTTCTAAGTGACGCGGCGTTCCCCCCCCCCCCCGACTTCCACAACTTCCTCTAGCGCAGGCGGCGCTCATCTTCCGGCTTCCCATTCACTCTTCCGGACTCCTTCCCGATCCGACGAATCTTCGTCCGGATTATTTATCCTTGGAATAGATTATTGTGTTTTGTTTTTTTTTTTCCAAACATCCTGCTACCTCAATTAACCCAGGACTTCTGTTCCAGATCTTGTCGGTTTCCTCCATCCGTCTCAACGAAGGACGACCCGTCAGCGAATCAGGACCCTGGACTTGCCTCCCTCTTCCAGGATTTTTCTCGAGCATCGCGTCCGTGTGATCCTTCTACTACAATTCTGAGTAAGTCGTTATTGGATTCAGTTAAGTTCCCAAATTTTTATACTTAACAGCAGGAAATTAAAAGTAGAACAACGTGCCCTAATTATGTGTTGATTTCCTAATCAACAACGATCCTTCTTCTAAATTTATTATAGGAACTGATCTATTGTCGGTAGTTTCTTACAGTAAATTCGATTTTAATATAATCATCTGATAGCTGTTAGATTTGAGTTGGCTAATAGTTTATGAATTGGGTTGCTGAAATCTAATTATATAAAAAAAAAAGAATTAGTTTGCATGCATTGATCTTGTTCCACATCAATTTTGGTATCAGAGCCAGGTTGAAAAAAAATTAGGGTACCATTTTCATGCATTATTGCAGAACTTAGGATTACTAGGCACCAATTTTAATCTTTTCGCATCCTTTTCTGAGTATAGTTTATTTGGGCATCAACATTAAGATTAAAAGTTTTTTTTTTTTTTTTTTTTTTTTTTTTTAGCTAGTTTGTTTGATCAACTATGCAAATGCAATTTAATGACATGACATAAAATGATAAAAAAAAAAAAATTTCTTGATTGTTGCATATGAGCATTTGCATAAAATAATCTAAGGGCTGAACCCATTAACAAGATAAGGTCGGGATTTCATCACTCGTCCTTAGCCCAAAAATCATCCCCGTGCATAAAATCCTAAGCCTAATTAAAATCAATTAGACGTTGGCCCCTAAGGATAATCGAGCTCAATAGGACGAAGACCACTGAAAGTTGCACCAATTTCGCGCTATGATCCCGGTCGATGTCTAGGCAAGCTTTGTCCCTTTAAGTGATTAAAGGGAGACAGTCTCTGTTCGAGGAAAGTGGGTTTTAAGTGGGACCTTTGCTACATGCAACGTGACCCCTCCACTTACCTGGGAGCTTACCTGGTCGACTAGGTTATTAGACCGGATTGGAGGCTTAAGTGTACTCTTCAACCCAGTTAGGAGCTGTCTAGAATTTTTAGGAAAACCTTAGAAATTGTTGGGTGATGCATGTTTTTGTTTTATTGTATTAGGGTGTTTGTGTAAAAAAACAAAAAAATAATAAAATAAAAGTAAATTTCAAAGAAAAGCTACTTAAACTCCATGACTACCAGATCCGGAACTAGTTATCAACCAGACGAGCCTGAGTCCAGTCGTGGGATGGACCCTGACATCAGCTCAATCCTTAGAGAAATTAATGAGAAGCTAGGAAGGTTATGTACTCGAGTCGATGCCTTAGAAGAATACCAAGATAGGGGTAGTCCTTCCCTAGCCAATAACCCAAGAGAAAGAATTGATCACCCACTCTTTGATCGGAACCACCAACATGTCAATGACTATCCCAGGAATAGGCAAAACTTTGACAGAAATCACAATCGTCCACTAGATGACTATCCCAGAGAAAGGCCCCATCACAATGAAAGAGGTCGTGATCCTATAAATCAACCTCCTAATGATCACCGTGACATCGATGACCGTATACTTCGAAGTGTCAGGGTTGAGGCACCCAGTTTCGTAGGCCGCATGGATCCTCATGAGTATCTTGACTGGGAGTCAGATATGAATCATTATTTCGAATGGTACGACATGTCTGAAGAGCGTAAAATTCGATTTGCAAAAATGAGGCTTCTCGGTCAAGCCAAATATTATTGGCAGAATGTGGAACGCCTAATTTTACATAGGAGACAGGAACCCATCCGAACCTGGGATGAAATGAAGGATAAACTCAGGGAGAAATACCTACCTACTTCCTATCAACAACGCCTCCTTGATCAATGGCAGACCTTGACCCAGGGAAACAAATCAGTCACTGACTACATCGCCAAGTTTGATGAGTATCTCATGCGATGTCATGTCAATGAGGATCCCTCTGTCACCCTTTCCCGATTTCGTGCCGGGTTAAGAAATGACATTCAACGAGAGCTTTTTATGCGAGAGGTCTATAGTCTAGAGCAGGCATATCAATTAGCCCAGGATTATGAGAGATTCCAAAGAATGCCAATCACTCGACCCAGTGAACCTAGAACTTCGAGTATACTAGGTCCTAGACCCGAACCACACCAAGTTCCCAGAACTAATCCAAATCCTACCTCAACCACTAGACCTCCTTTAGTTGCTCCTCCACCCAGGAAAGAAGACCGAGGCAAAGGCACCCTGAATGAAGGACGTAGGGAGGGTAGCTCAAGGGGTAGATGTTTCAACTGTCATGGAATTGGACATTTTGCAAACCAGTGCCCTTCTCGTGCCCTACATATTGGGGAGATCGAAGAGGAACACCCTGGGGAAACTGTAGAAGACGAAGAAATTCACATAGCTGATCCTGAATTAGCCGAGGGATTCGATGAACCAAATTTCATTGAAGAAACTGAACCTGAAGTTAGGATAAACGTACTAAGATGTACCCTGACACAACCAAAGGAATGTGAAGATTGGCGAAGAACTACAATTTTTCATACCTACATAAACAATGAGAACAAGGTCTGTAAAATTATCATTGACAGTGGAAGTTGCATCAACGCAGTTTCCACTGATACGATTTCCAAGCTTGGACTAACACCCGTCGATCACCCCAGTCCCTACAAGGTCGCCTGGCTAGACACTTCATCCATACCTGTTAGATACCGTTGCAAGGTACCCATTAAGTTTCAATCCTACCAGGAAGAAATTTGGTGCGACGTTCTTCCTATGGACGTCGGAAGTATTATTTTAGGACGACCTTGGTTATTCGATCAAGATGCCACGCTTTTTGGTCGAACAAATACTTGTTCATTCATGCACAAAGGCAAGAAAATCACACTATACCCTTCACCACCAAAAAAGCCAAAGGATAGTAACCCAATAAAACCAAAAGAGGAAGAACAACCCAAGGGATTACACTTGATCAACGCAAAAGAACTAGAAAGAGACATCAAAGAAAGCCCTTCTGTGTGGGTTTTAGCTGTTAAAGAAGTTAGTCTGAAAGAAACAAGCCCAATTCCAGAAGAAATGACTAGTCTTCTTAAAGAATTTGAGGAAATCATCCCAGAGGAACTTCCTGATCAACTACCACCTATGAGGAACATACAACACGCAATAGACCTAGTCCCAGGAGCGACCCTACCAAATGCCCCTCACTATCGGCTCAACCCTACCGAACATGCCGAGTTGAAACGTCAAGTCGAAGAACTCCTAAGAAAAGGATTCATTAGGGAGAGTTTAAGCCCATGTGCCGTACCTGCCCTTTTAACTCCAAAAAAAGATGGAACTTGGAGAATGTGTATTGATAGTCGGGCAATTAACAAGATCACAATACGATATCGATTTCCGATTCCCCGACTAGACGACATGCTAGATATGATCTCTGGATCGAATATATTTTCTAAGATTGATCTTAAAAGTGGTTACCATCAGGTTAGAATCAGACCAGGAGACGAGTGGAAGACCGCATTTAAAACAAAGGATGGACTATATGAGTGGTTAGTAATGCCGTTCGGTCTGTCAAATGCTCCCAGCACTTTCATGAGACTCATGACTCAAGTACTACGACCTTTCATGGGAACATTTGTTGTTGTCTACTTTGACGACATCCTCATTTACAGTAAAACCAAGGAGGAACATCTAGACCACCTCCGGCAAGTTTTCCAGACGCTTAGATCCGAAAGCCTATTTATCAACCTTAAGAAATGTGAGTTTATGACTACACGTGTTACATTCTTAGGATTTGTTGTGACTCCAGATGGACTATCTGTGGATCCTGAAAAGGTGAGTGCAATCAAGAATTGGCCCATACCCCAGAATGTGCATGAAGTAAGAAGTTTTCATGGGTTAGCCACCTTTTACCGTAGATTTATTAAGGGATTCAGTACAATCATGGCACCAATTACAGATTGTATTCGTAAGGGAGCCTTTGAGTGGACTAAGGCTAGTAATCGCGCTTTTGAGGAGATAAAGACTTTAATGACCAGTGCACCTGTGTTACGACTTCCTGATTTTTCTAAAGTCTTTGAAGTCGCATGTGACGCATCAGGTGTGGGAATTGGTGGAGTCCTAAGTCAAGACAAACACCCTGTGGCCTATTTTAGTGAAAAACTAAATGAAACCAGGCGCAAATACTCCACCTACGATAAGGAATTTTATGCCATAATTCAAACTCTTAAATTCTGGAGGCACTACTTACTACCACAAGAATTCATTTTATATTCAGACCATGAAGCCCTCAGATTCCTTAGTTCACAAAAGAAATTAAATCCTAGACATGGCAAATGGGTTGAATTTTTACAATCATACACTTTTGTATTGAAACATCGTTCCGGTGTAGATAATCGAGCTGCTGACGCGTTATCTCGAAAGGCAAACCTGTTGTCAGTAGTCAGTATTCAAGTCACTGGATTTGAAAAATTAAAAGAAGAATATGATAACTGTCCTGATTTTGGAAAAATCATGTCTGCACTCCAACAAGGAACTTCGAAAGAGATAGATAAGTATTCCCTACAAGAGGGGTACCTTTTCCTGAATAATAAATTATGTGTCCCGCATACGTCTGTTCGAGATTTTTTAATTTGGGAATTACCCGCTGGGGGATTGTCTGGTCATTTTGGGAAGGCCAAAACTATTGAAGCCGTAGAGCGTCAATTCTACTGGCCCAGTTTGAAGCGCGACGTTGCCAAAATTGTGGCTCAGTGTCGAATCTGTGCTGTTGCCAAACAACAAAGACAGAATACGGGATTATACACTCCACTTCCAATACCTGAATATCCCTGGAAAGATGTCAGTATGGATTTTATTCTAGGATTACCACGGACTGCCAAGGGACATGACTCCATCTTTGTGGTTGTAGACAGATTTTCGAAAATGGCTCATTTCCTGCCCTGTTCCAAAACCTTCGATGCTTCTCAAGTTGCCCGGATATATTTTAACGAAATCGTTCGTCTACATGGGTTACCCGAATCCATTGTATCAGACCGAGATGTCAAGTTTGTCAGTTATTTCTGGAAAACTTTATGGCATCTAATGGGGACAAAGTTAAAATTTTCATCTGCATATCATCCTCAGACTGACGGTCAAACCGAAGTTGTAAATAGAAGTTTGGGTAATTTACTTCGGTGTTTAGTAGGTGAAAATATGAAAACTTGGGATCTTTTACTACCTCGAGCCGAATTCGCATATAATAGTTCCGTCAATAGAACCATTGGCATGAGTCCATTTGAGGTTGTTTACGGTCAGCACCCTAGAAAACCTGTTGATCTCATTCCATTACCCATGCATTCCAGGACATCTGAGTCAGCTGAGTCATTTGCACAACATATTAGGGATCTGCATAAAGATATTATAAAAAAATTAAATATCAGCAATCAAATTTATAAACAATTAGCAGATTCACATCGTCGGACATCTGATTTAGCTGAAGGTGATTATGTTATGATACGAATTAGACCAGAACGATTTCCTTCTGGAACTGTTAAGAAATTGCATGCACGAGGAGCAGGTCCTTTTAAAATTTTAAAGAAGATCGGATCAAATGCATTTGTGGTAGATTTACCACCAGATTTTGGCATTAGTTCTACCTTTAATATCTCTGATTTGGTTAAGTATAAAAAGCCAATAACGATACCCAGTGAGCCATTTGAGCCTCATCCCTCCTTTGAGAGCGAACCCTTACCTGAGTGTCCACGGCCAAAGTTTTCCAAGAAACACGATCGCATTGAGAGGATCCTGGACGAGCAGATTATTTCTACTAGGAGGAAAGGCTACCAGAGATACCTAGTTCGTTGGCACGGTCGGCCAGAGTCTGATGACACATGGATAACCCGAGAGGAACTGCAGCAGATTGATCCAGACATTCTTGAGCACTATCAGAGCCAGAAACAACTTCCTTCAACGGAGTTGAGTTTTCTCCAGTCCGGGAGAATTGGTGGGGACACCAATGAGCCAGCATCACTTTGGCTTGACTACTAGTCCACATTTCTTGTGTCGTCCAGTTTTTATTTTTTATTTCTCTAGTTATTTATTTAAGTCCAGTTCAAGTAATGTTGAGTCAAGTCAGTGTCGGTCCAGCCTAAATAGTATTGAGTCCATGTTATAATAAAGCCCACTTCCAAAATAAACCAGTCAAAGAACTACCAGCCGGTTCGCTCATCAAGACTGGTTCCTTCACAGCGGTTCACCTTGGCTTCCCCGGTTCCTTCACAAAAAAAAAAACCATCAGCGGTTCACTCATCAAGACCGGTTCTGTTACAAAACAAAAAAAAAAAACCCGTCAGCTCCTCTGTTTTGTTCTACCGCACCGTACTCATCTTCTCCCCAGCCGGTTCCAAGGAGGTTTTCTTCCCAACCAAGTGAAGCTCCAAGTCATCTTCCCCAGCCGGCGAGTCATCTTCCCCAGCCGGCGAGTCATCTTTCCCAGCCGACGAGTCAACTTCCTCCCAGCCGATGAAGTCATCCTCCCAGCCGACGAGTTATCTTCCAGCTCCAGCCGAAGAAGACGAAGAGAAGGAAAAAACCGAAGGTAACCCATCCGGTTCCTGCCGTTGCAAATGGAGAAGCCACCAGATCCAACGCTGGAGTCTTCCACCGCTCTGTTTCAAGACAATCTCAGCCGGTTCCCACAGAATTTTGGATCTTAAACGCTGCCGAGAAGAGGCCATCCCGATCCATTTCAACGCTTCATTCTCCATCACGAATCTCCCCTGTTTCTACGATTCCTTGGAATGTTTATTGCCCATCAATGCATCAATGTATCAGCCGGTTTATGAGTCCCTTTATTCCTTATTTATCATGTAATTGGTTGCTTGCCTATAAAAGGGGTTATCTCGTTGTGTAAAAGGGGAGGGATGAAAAACAATGAATTGAAGGGAAGCTATTTGATGTTTTGCTTGAAAGAGTGTGGTGTCCAATTCCAAGAATCTTCCTTCCTTCCTTCTCTAAAGTCCTTCTCTTCTAAGTGACGCGGCGTTCCCCCCCCCCCCGACTTCCACAACTTCCTCTAGCGCAGGCGGCGCTCATCTTCCGGCTTCCCATTCACTCTTCCGGACTCCTTCCCGATCCGACGAATCTTCGTCCGGATTATTTATCCTTGGAATAGATTATTGTGTTTTGTTTTTTTTTTTCCAAACATCCTGCTACCTCAATTAACCCAGGACTTCTGTTCCAGATCTTGTCGGTTTCCTCCATCCGTCTCAACGAAGGACGACCCGTCAGCGAATCAGGACCCTGGACTTGCCTCCCTCTTCCAGGATTTTTCTCGAGCATCGCGTCCGTGTGATCCTTCTACTACAATTCTGAGTAAGTCGTTATTGGATTCAGTTAAGTTCCCAAATTTTTATACTTAACAGCAGGAAATTAAAAGTAGAACAACGTGCCCTAATTATGTGTTGATTTCCTAATCAACAACGATCCTTCTTCTAAATTTATTATAGGAACTGATCTATTGTCGGTAGTTTCTTACAGTAAATTCGATTTTAATATAATCATCTGATAGCTGTTAGATTTGAGTTGGCTAATAGTTTATGAATTGGGTTGCTGAAATCTAATTATATAAAAAAAAAAGAATTAGTTTGCATGCATTGATCTTGTTCCACATCATGAAGGTTCCTAAATAGAGAATGTGGCAGAATTGGACCTTGAGGACCCGATTTATACTAATTGAAGAAGGAAGCATTGGGTCAAGCCAATGACAATAAACAAAGGCGCTGCTTGGGAGGCAACCCAAGGAAATTTCGTTCCTTTTTCTTCTTATTTTTGTACTTATATTATGGTTATTTTTGCTTTTCCTTTGCATTTAACCTTACATTGGGGACAACGTAAGTTTTAAGTGTGGGGAGGGATTTAGGTTGTGTGTGTCATGAGCAAGATTCAATTAAGCTTAAAAAAAAACCCTCATATCATAATTCTCCAACTTAGAATTTAATTAGTCTAGTTATTTTCCTTGAGAATGGTAGTGACTAAATTTGGTAGACAAAAGCCGGTGAGATTTTGAGCCTTTAGACTGACACATCTATATCAGTCTCACTATTTTCTTTCATGAGAGATATTCTTTCATTGATTTATTTCTCTAGAACTTGCCTTGATTCTCTTCAAGGTTACATTGACACATGCATGCATGAACATGATTAAGGCCTTCTTTGTTACAAGCTACATAAGCCAAATAGCCTACCTTGTAATTAATTTTTCCTTTTATTGAGCCCCTTTGAGCTTTATTGGCCTTTTTCGTTTATTATGAACCCACATTACAAACTTTTAACCCCCCCCTAAAAAAAAAAGCCTTTACCCAAGCCGTAGAACTAGTGGAACATTAATCATCGTTATGATATGTATGGGTGTGCAAGAAATAAGTGTGGGGGTGTCTGAATTTGTGGTATGGCTATGATTGGTGAAATGGAACATGTTTTCATTCTCAATTCGTGAGTTCCATAGTTGCTGTAATTAAAAAAAAAAGAAGAGAAAAAGTAATGGAAGAAATCATTTTTAATGTACAAACTATTCATGTTTATAATTCCTCCTACAATTCAAAAAAAAAAAAACAAAGGGATCTGTTTATACGTGATATATACAAAGGTGGAAGCTGTTGTAAAAGATCGTTCCCTGTTGCAAACGAAAAGTGTTCCTTTTCAACGATCTCTTTTTCAATATAGAAATTTCACATGATTTAAATGCTTTAAAGCCAAATTGAAGAAGCTGCTGAATGGAGTGATTAGTTTTACGTGTCATATATTCGAGCTTGAGTTGATTCATTTTTGCTCCACTAGTTTCGATGGCTTTTGAGCTACATTCCCAAATATTTCCCATCTTGATCCTAAGCCTCGTTACAACCCTTGAAAAGTCTTTATGATTCGTGTTATGCATGTGATCCCAGTGGTGGAGAATGAGAAGATATGCAAGCGTATGGTAGATTATTTTCATTGGAATGAATTTGAGCGAAACACATACCCTTCAAATATATGAGAATCGAGTGTTTATTTCCGTAAGGGTCTACGTATTTAGCATTCCATTTTTGAGTGAAAATGCTTACTAAGTAATTACAAGTTATTCAAGAATAGTTGTTATGAGTTTTGAAGAGCTTGGATGTTCTTTGTTGATGGCGTTGCAACCTTGGTGTTTTCGGAAAAGTGAATTTGAGTTTTGCCTGAGGACGAGCAAAAGTTAAGTGTGGAGAAATTTGATGAGAATGCAAAATGTCATATTTTTCTTCCTTAATGTTTAATCTTTTATACTTATTTTGTGCCTAAATGTACTCATTATTCTTATATTTTGATTTAGGATGCAAATGGAGGCATTAAGTGCAAAACAAAGCTAATTGGGTGATTTTGGATAATTTCGATATTGCTTCGTAATCTAGGCATAACTTTCTCATCCGAGCTCCAATTGAGATGATTCAAGATTTTGTGGAATACCAAGAAAAAGCTCTACAACTTTCATGTTTTGAGTTTTAAGAGGTACTGGATTTATCATGGTCAAAATCAGGATTAAATTTGCTGCATGTTCTTAGCCGGCACTACATGGATTTGACTCAGTCAATTTTCAGAAGTCTCCAGATTTGATGCATGAAAATCCCAGCTGGAAACACCACTTTTCTAGTTATATTAGGACTTTATTTTATTTTTCTTAATTAGTCATATTTGAATATTTGTTAGGAGATTTTTTAGGAAGGGATAAAGGTGAAAGAAAGGGGGTTGCGGAGACTCCTCTTGGAAGGACATCTCTCTTTCTCTTTTTTCCTTAGAAGTTTGTATCCATGGCCCTGCGTGGCTAAAGTTTTTATTGGTCTAAGGAAATAGAAGCCTCGGAATCCATAAAACTGTGATATCTGAATTGTTTTTATTGTTCAATTGATGCTTGAGTACCGGATGTTCTTCTGTGCCTATTTTCATGATTGTTTTGTTTAATTGCTAGGAGGCCTACTAGTTTATTATTCATTGCAATCCACTGCTAGGTTAGATATCAGATCCGTAATTGTTTGATCCCTCTAATCTGTAAAGCAACTAAGATTTAATGATTTGCTGCGTCAGAAATTTTCAGATCTTAGGAAGAACGCTCGACTAAATTAAATGCAACTGCTTGTGTTTGTGTTGTTTAGCTTCATTGATCTCTCTAATTTTTAAGGCTGCTACTAGATTAAACTTTTAGTGCTTGTCTTGAATTGTTTAATAGTTAGGGTTAATTAGATCGCTTATTTTTAATTAACTACGACTAAGAAGAAATAGGAAAATAGTTTCAACAGTGAATATTAAAAGTGCGAATTGATATATATTTGCATCAATGATCAGCTGTAAAATTTTGATGGTGGATGTTGACTTAGACCAAGGTTTGTTCTTTTGGTCGATTTCAATACTTTAATCTAAATTGTTCCTTAGTTGTTTTATTGTTTTCATTATACTCAAACCTCCCCTCCAATCCTTGTTCAAGTAGCATAAAACTAGACTAGATACTCTCCATAGAAACTGTTGCTGGAAATTGGACCCGGGGGTGACCAGTGGATGAGAAGGAGAAGCTCCAGCGTGAGATGGCGGGTGGCAGTCCGTCGGCGGGCGGCGTCCTCCAGGGGACCTACAAAAAGCCGGTGGTCGGGATTTTCGGCACCGGCCCTCTGATGCTTAAGTCAGAGGGGGCTAATGTGTAGAGGGAGAGAAAGTATTTTTTGGAGTTTCAGAGTCCAGCCCCGCTCTAAAAGGGAGGGATTTCTCTTTTATAGAGGGGTACAGGATTACCTGCGATGTGATGGGGCAAACGAGTTACCGTTATGATCGAACATGATCGTGTGAATTAATGCACGATCGTGTGAATTAATGCATTGCTGTGGAAGATCAGACCGGAGCCAGTGAGTCGTCGTGACTGATTGGACGTGGCTGAGTGGGCCAACTGCTTGCCGTGGAGGGCTTGAGATCCGTAGATAGCATGCGCATTGATTGTTGAGTGAGGCAGAGATCAGCGGAGGCCATGTGCATTAATTGTTGAGTGAGCCGGAGATCTGCGGAGGCCATGCGCCTTAATTATTGAGTGAGCCGAAGATCTACGGAGGCCATGCGCCTTAATTATTGTAGGGCATGGTCCCCGGTCGAGTTGCAGAAGGATGTGACCACAGCGGGTGGATTGTGAGGTCAGGCTTTCGAGGTCAAGGATGCTGAGGTCGGGTGCCCGGGTCAGGCGTCTCGGGGTCGAGCGCCTGGCCGAGCGCCAGGTCGGGAACCCTGAGGTCGGGCCTCCGGTGGGGCGCCTCTAGGTCGGACGCCTCCAGATCGGGCGCCTCCAGGTCGGGCTCCACCAGATCGGGCGCTGATGAGAATACAAAAGTGCGATCTACACGCTGCTTAAATTAGTATTACTGCTAACATATAACGATAAAATCACTAAGTTAATATTATATTTTTGTTTGGCACAAGTTAGTATAAATTAAAGTTTAAATGCGCATTTGGTAGGGTTTAGAGGGATGCATCATAGCCCCAAACCACGCAGGCCCAATCCTGCCATGATCTGATCGAGCACATTTGTACCCAAACATCCGAGCCTGCGTGCGATCTCCCAGTGATCCTCGTGTTCCCTCCTTTCCGGATTAGCACCCACACTCTTCCGGAATAGAGATTTCCACTCTCACTTCATCATAAAGAAAAAGAACTTTTTAACCTCCAATCCCATGAAGTATAACTGAAAATACTATTCATCCTGAAATCACTGTTCATATGAACAGTGTTCTGAGATGACACTGTTCATATGAACAGTGTTCTGAGATGACACTGTTCATATGAACAGTGTTACGTGAACACACTGTTCATATGAACAGTGTTACGTGAAAACACTGTTCATATGAACAGTGTTACAAAAATGTTTTGATGTCACTGTTCTTCTTCTTCCTCCCGCAGCGTCCCAGCCCTTGCAGCACCAACTTGACCGTGCCAGCCGCATGCCAGCTTCTGTGCCAGGCCGTCCGCGTCTTCAGCGCGTCCCCACCGCGACTCACAGCCATCCAGTCGTTCGCCCATCAGCAGAGTCCCAACGTCCGCAGATTCAAAACGCTCCCAGCCATGAGGTGTCTTCCGTGATCTTCCCAGCATATCACACGTTGCGGCCAGCTCCATTTCAGATCTTCCTCGGGTATTCCGCCATCAGCAGCGTCTCCAGCCAGCCGTCCGCATCATCCCCGCCTTGCAGCCGTCCGTCCTCAGCGGAATGGCAGCCCAATCATCCGGATCCAGCCATTCCCTCCACGGATCCCGCGATCCCAGCACCCCATCCGCATCCGGGTGATCCCGCGGCCAGCCCCTCTTTCGAGTTCCAGCATCCGCGAGCAATCATCCCACGCATCACCGGCAGTCCAGCTCTCTTCCGAATTTGAAATCCCAAGCATCCGCCTCACAGATCGCGTCCGCCCTCTCCTTCCTCCCATTGATCACGCGTCTGTTTTCCCCCTCCTCTCCACGTGCTTGCTGGCTGATATTTTGTGGGGATCTATATAAGGAGCATCGCACCATGGAGGGGAGGAGCTCACGGTTGGGGGCCAAGAAACAGAGAAGGCCATCGGCTGGGAGAAGATAGCCCTATTTGAAGAGAAGAAAAAAGAAGCCGTGCTCTGTTTTCAAAGAAATTTGAAAACAGAGCAATGTGTTCTTGGATTTAGTTTTAGTTTTAGTTTTAGTTGAGAGCTTTATGTTTTTTCTTTCTGTTGCAACTTTAATTTCTGTTCTTCTATTTTGTTATGCAGATTCTGTAATTTTTCTTTTTATGCAATATATTAAATTTTTTTTAATGCAATTTATGTTCCAGGATTCAATCTTCTTAGTACTGTTTTCATCCATTTTTTTATGCAAGAGCTTTCTTTTTCATCAAATTTATAAATGCTCTTCGATTTCTAAGAACCTATCTTTAGTTAATTTCAATTAGAAAACATTCTCTGGTAGACCAGAGAATCATTTAACATCCTCAAAGTAATGTTTTTCTTCTATCATTCAAAAATCGATTTCGAATCCGAGTGAACGTTTTAATTTTTATGCAACTCCAATCGCCTCCCTGTGGATCGACCTCTTACGACCACTTTTCTTCGAGTAGAAAAGGTAAGAGTATAATTAAATTAAACTTTATTTGTCGGTTCTAACAACGATTTATTTAGCGTATTTTTAGGTAAATAGAAATCGGACAACAAAATTTTGGCGCCGTTGTCGGAAAGGCAAATCGAGAAGCAAGAACAATCACGAAGATCAAATCGAATTTTGGATGTCCGGAGTGAACGCACTCCGGTAGTAAGTTTTTTGTTTATTTCTATTAATTTTTCTTGTTTTTATTATTTTTAGTTAATAATTTCGTTGTTATTAAATTCTAAAATTTGAAATTCGGAATTTAAAATTTTGAAAAAAATTTAATTCAAAAAAAATTAAAAATTTTAAAAAAATCCAAAATTCTAAAATTTAAAAATTTAAATTCAACATTTGAATTCTAAAATTCAAAATTTGAAATTAAAAAAAAAATTGCTAGTAATTGATAGGGTGCAATCCCCCGAGGTTATCATTCCTCTATTGGGGCTCCTCACGGAGTAATCTCCAAAGCTTATTCAGCGGGCATTCGGAGATTGACTAACGCATAAGGATTAGTTTTTAGTTTACATTCAAGTTATTTCTATATAATTTTTTTAAAAAATAACATAAAATAAAAAAAAATTAAGAAAAATAAATATTAAAAAAATTTGCTTGCTCATTTAATCAGTACAACCTAATGACATTCCATAAACTTTAAAAAAATCATTGAATATTTGCTGCATTTAGTATTAAGCATTTGCATAAAATAATTTAAGGGCAAAACCAATTAAAAAGATAAGGTCGGAAAGTCATTACATGTCCTTAACCCAAAAATCACCACCTTGCATACATATCCTAAGCCAAATTAAATTAAAATCAATTAGACGTTGGCCTTAGGGTTTTCGAGCTCAATTAGGCTCTTGGAAAGAAGCGGCTGAAAGCCACTCCAGTGAGAATTTGGTAATTGGTGATGTGTAGGAAAGTTTTACAACTGTGAGAATTGTTACGGGTATTGTGGTATCGGTGTATCCCTTCTGGTACCACCATACACCCCGAAATTTTTCTGGTTACTGGTTACTGGATCGCTTAACTGGTAAGCTCAAGCTTAATCTGAAAGGGAGATTAGGAGCTGTCTAATCTAGGAGAGAATTTCAGGAACTTTTTAACCTGATTAATCTCTGTGCAACTAGATTAAAAGCTACTAAACCTTCTTTAATCTCAAGATTAAAGACCCAATCCGTTGTGTGGTGTTGATTGTGGTCATCTTGGTCTAGCCCTTCTTCTTTTCTCTTAGGATTTCGTTTATTTTAGGAATCAAATATAATGAATTGTTGATAATGTATGTATGGTAGAAGGTCATTAAGAGATAAGTTAACCCCATTTGATCTTGAGATTGGCAGAACTTTTTATCACAACCTGCGAACTGTAAACCAACCGTCAATCTCTATAATGGGTGAACATATTAGAACTTTGAATGAGTTGTTCGCACCCACATCTGCTAGTCCCCCTACTTGCATAGTATTACCAATTAATAATGCAACCCAATTCGAGATTCGAACTGCAACAATAAACATGTTACCCAAATTTCATGGGTTTGAGAGTGAACAACCGTATATTCATCTAAATATATTTTTGACAATCTCTCAAACATTTAGAAATCAAAATTTAGATGAAGAGGGTATTAAATTAAGGTTGTTTCCCATGACTTTAGAGGATCGTGCCGCTGCATGGTTGTATTCTCTTGCTTCTAATTCCATCACATCATGGGAACAACTGTCTAGGAAGTTCATGGCTAAGTTCTATCTTATGGTAAAGACTGAAAAAATTAAGGATGCCATCAGAACTTTTAGAGAAAAATCTGAGGAGGAATTTTTCCAACTTTGGAAAAGATTCCATGATCTTTTGGTCAAGCACCCGCACCATGGGCTTGACAAAGCTGATCTAGTACATTTCTTTTACAAAGGATTACCTCTAGCACATACGAACATGATCGAGTCCATGCACAAGGGTAGGTTCATGAACCAAACCCCAGATTAAGCCTATGAATTTCTTGTTGACTTAGCCGAGAATGCCCAAAATTGGAGTAGCTATGGTGAAGAAGTAAATAGATATGAGTTCGGATCTAGAAAACCAGGTAATTATGAAATAAAAGCAGACCCAGATCTCAAAAATGTCATATCCAATTTGGTGACTGGAGTGAACAATTTAAGTAAAAAGTTTGATGCTTTCACTGTTTCTACTAGTTCGAGTTCATACAAAGAGTCAAGTCCCATCATGAAAGTGGATCACGAGTCACATAGTTTATGTGCCTTGTGTAATAGTCTGGAACATCTAGTGGAGTGCTGCCCTAATCTGCCCACCATAAAGGCCGAGCAAACAAATACTCTAAATTTATATAGTGCCTTCAAGAAGCCCACTCTCAACTCGTTCAGCCCAGTTTACTACCTTGATAATAGGTTCCATCCAAATTTCTCATATAAGCAAAATGAACCTATTCAACATCAAGGTGGTCCACCGGATTTTCAGAAAAATTTTCTCAGGATAAGTCCACCACAGATGAACCAATCATTAGCTCCACCTACCCCTCCTTATAGTGCCCCTATCCCTCAGCAGTCTACATTGTTGGAAGCCATGATGGCTAAATGATGAAGCAGCAACAAGACTTCATCCAACAGCAACAACAGACTAACATGGCTCAAACCCAGAATAACCAATTCCATGCGCAAGCGATTGCAAAACTTAAGGTTAGTTTGAGCCAAATAACTAACTCTCTAGGGGATAGGAAGAGAGGTGAATTACCCAGTCAGCCAGTGCCTAACCCTAGTAGGCAACAGAATTAAGGGCCAAGAGGCCAGTTTCAGATTGATTCAAATGAAAACTCAACCCATGAAGTCCAAGCAATTACTACTTTACGGTCTGGCAAACAAGTGGACAACAAGGTCCAACTTCCTGTACAAGAAAAAGAAGAAAAGCATGAATCGAACCCCACTCAGAAAAAGGCACAAGAACAGGGAACACAAGGAATAGAGGAGAAACCAATAGAGACATACACACCCAAGGCTCCCTTTCCTAGTAGACTACAAGACTCAAAAAAAAAAAATCTCAGTATGATGAAATTATGGAAGTCTTTAAAAATGTCCAAATAAATTTACCCTTCCTATATGCCATCAGACAGATCCCCTCCTATACAAAATTCTTAAAAGACCTGACCACGGTGAAAAGAAAAGCCAGTATTCCTAGGCAAGCTGTGTAGCGGCACAAGCCTCATCTTTCATTCAACAACAGATTGCCCCAAAATACAAGGACCCTGGTTGCCCCACTGTTGAAATTAAAATAAGAGAAACCATCATTCGGAGAGCTCTCCTAGATTTAGGAGCCAGTGTGAACCTACTTTCCTACTATGTGTACCAAAAGTTAGGCTTGGAAGAATTAAAGCCCACAAATATTATCCTTTCCTTAGCAGATAGGACGGTGAAGTACCCCAAGAGGATGTTGGGAACCCGCCCATGCCGCTGATATTTCAAAAATTTTTCAGATGGCAGCGGAATCGGCATGCACGGGTTCGACGTTCATCGCATGAACGTTGTTTCGAGACCTTTCGTAATTAGGTAAGAATTAAAACTTTTAAAACTATTAGGAAGATCAAATCTTCACCTTGCGCGGGTAGATGATCACCGCAAATCTGAATTCGTGGTTTTGGAAGAGGGTTCGCTTGAAGCCGTTCAAACGTCCGGCCTCTACGGGTATCCACACGAAGTAGAGAACCGATCAAAGCTTTCTTGTCTTCCCGGGGTGCTAGCTCCCTTGCAAAGACTCCTTTGATGGCTGATCTCTTCTCTTTCTTTCAACTCTTGAAAGTGCTTGAGAGGAGGAAGAAGAAGGATGAAGAAGAGGAAGTAGATGAACCCCTGCACAGCCTTCTTTCTGTTGCTTGCGCTGGATGAAGAAAAGGAAGAGGAGGAAGCCGCCAACACTTGGAGGTTCCTTCTTTCTTGCTTGCGGCTGCAACTAAGAGGGAGGAAGAGGGTGGCCACGGCACAAGGGAAGAGGGCTCCAATGCTTAGGGCGCCGGCCTCATGGTGCTTCTTATAGCTATCAAGGGCTCCTCCAAAGTTGGAGCCCTAGATAACTTTCCAAAGAAAGAAGGGGGCGCCGGCCCTAGCTCCTCTCTTCTTGTCGCCCCAAGCAATTGGAGAGGGGCTGATGCCCCTCTTAGTTGGTTAACCTAATCCTCTTCCAAAGAGGATTAGGTGCCTCTCTCATGGTTTCATCCTAATCTAATTAGGATTAGCCAATTTGGGTTCAATCTATGCTAGTCCCAATCTAATTAGGACTTGAATGGATCATGACTCAATTGAACTCTTCAATCCTAATCCAATTAGGAGTCATGTTGATTCATTAGATTAATAATTAATTAGGACTTAAGGAATCCTAATCCAATTAGGATTTGTTTAATTTTAGTCCTAATCCAATTAGGACTCTATTTGAATCCGAAGTCCTAATCCAATTAGGATTCTAGGAATCCTACTCCAAGTAGGAATCCAATTTTAATTCAAAACTCCTAATCTCATAGGATTGAGGAATCCTATTCCAAGTAGGAATGCCAGTCCTAATCCAATTAGAACTCTAGGTATCCTACCCGAAGTAGGATTCTTGTTTCAAGTCCAATTAATTAATTCCTTTTCCTTCTTCAACTTCTTATCAATCAAATTGATTTCTTGTGATTCCTAATCACGATTTCAACCATCGGATCGGTCAATACTTCTAGTGTGTGTGACCCCATAGGTTCTATTCTGACTGGTAGTGAGATATATTGTGATCTCTATCACTATATCATTGAAAACTCCTTTCAATGGGTTGGAACGATTCCAACTCAACTCATTAGGGTTTATCGATCATCAAGATAATCCCTATGAGTCCCACCATCCACCAGTGACACCTAGCAGCATGTAGTGGCTACCCAGCAGAATGGAATGATGAACCTCTAGGTGCAGTTAACATGTGATACAGTCCTACTATCGTGGATCCCTACAGGACGGAGGTCATGGACAACTCGTCAAACCCCATCGTCTGTCATATGTCAAGATTTATTCGACTTGAGTTCGATAGTGGAAAACTCTTTCTCCACTTTACTGCCCTGGCCAAGGTCTTAGAACTCAGTCTAACAAATCACATAGGATCACTCCTCTTCTATCAAGGTCGATAGATTCCTTGTAGGTGCATACCCTACTCCTACAGTGAACCTACTGCAGCCAATCTACACTGCATGGACCCATATGGCTAGAGACCATGTATGTGTGCAGTCAAACTACAATAACCTCACTGTGAGTAGCCGAAGCACCGCAGGTCAAAGGACCAGTCACACTACTGCAACATCAAGTAAGTCACTGACGAGTGGATAGACATCCAAGTGACTTCTTGTCTTGGTCACGCTCAGTACCCTTGTTCTCTAACAAGCACCTGCACTATCACTTCAGTGTCCCTACACTGTGGACTTAAGTCTCGTCCATCCAGAAGGAAAGTGATCTGTGCACTGATCGGATCGATCACCGTCCTCGTGATGATCCATTGATCAGGAGCATTTAGAAATTAATCACCAATGATACATGGCTCAAATTCTCAACTCTTGAGAATATGTATCATCATCTTATTAATTTCTTGGACGATTCATAGACACATAAACAATATGAATGAAAAAGATGCCTTTTATTTATTCAATAATAAATAGTCAAGTACAAAATTATGTCCCTAGAATCAACAATGTATCAGCCAAATTGGCTTCTAGGGCATACATCTAACAATCTCCCACTTGCACTAAAGCCAATTGGTCATATATCTTAGGCCCATCTTCTCAAGGTGGGCTTCAGTCTTTTGCTGACTCAGCTGCTTAGTGAACGGGTCTGCCACGTTATCCGCGGAGTCTACTCTCTGCATTTCTTCTCAACATAGTCGCGTATGAGATGGAAGCGCCGCTCTATGTGCTTGGACTTCTGATGAGACCATGGCTCCATAGCTAGTGCTATGGTGCCAATGTTATCGCAGTAAAGTGTTATGGCATCTAATGACATTACACCTAACTCTGCAATTAACTTTTAATCAGAAGGTTTCCACTGCACCCTTGGATACGGCTTAACATTCAGCTTCTAAGGTAGAATCTATAATGATCGGTTGTTTGGAACTCTTCCAATTTACTGAACCACAATTGCACATATTCTGATGTAGACTTTCTATCATCAATATGTGTGCATCCTTCTACCTTCAACTCTGATCTTCTCCCAAAGACCAAGAACATGTCCTTAGTTCTTCTCAAGTACTTAAGACTGTTCTTTCACAGCTATCCAGTGCTTCTTGCCTGGATCCGACTGATATCTGCTTGTGACACTCACAGCAAGAGCTATATCAGGTTATGTACACAGCATGGCATACATGAGGCTTCCCATTGCCGATGCATAGGGAATCTTGCTCATGTGTTGAATCTCTTCAGCACCTCCTCTATGTACATCTTCTGTGAAAGGCCAAGCATTCTTTTAGATCTATCTCTATAGACCTTTATTTCCAAAATATAGGATGCTTCCCCAAGGTCTTTCATGGAGAATTCTTTTGACAACCAGACCTTGACCGAGGTTAGCATGGGAATATCATTCCCAATCAGAAAAATGTCATCTACGTACGGTACGAGAAAAACGACAGCACTCCCACTAACCTTTTTTGTAAACACACGGTTCCTCTTCGTTTTTGATGAAATCAAACGTTTTGATTGCGTCATCGAAACGAGTGTTCCAACTCCGAGATGCTTGCTTTAGTCCATAGATGGACCTTTGCAGCTTGCAGACCTTGAGATCTCCATCACTGGAAGTGAAACCCAAAGGCTGTTCCATATAGATATCTTCATCAAGATATCCATTCAGGAAAGCAGTTTTCACATCCATCTGCCAGATTTCATAATCATGAAATGCTGCAATGGCAAGCAATGTTCGGATGGATTTTAGCATGGCTACAGGTGAAAAGGTCTCCTGATAGTCAATGCCTTCGCGCTGACTATACCCTTTCGCCACAAGCCTTGCCTTATAGGTCTCTACCTCTCCATCCGAACCTATCTTCCTTTTGTAGATCCATTTGCATCCAATAAGTACAATACCTTCTGGTGGATCTACTAAGGTCCAGACTTGGTTGGAATGCATGGAGTCTAACTCTGACTTCATAGCTTCCAGCCATTTCTCGGAATCGATATCAGATATCGCCTCGTTGTAGGTTTTGGGATCCTGTATGTGATCCCTATCTCCCACTAGGAACATTTTCTCGGTATCCTCTTCTAGTATACCTAAGTATCCATCGGAAAGATGGGAGACCCTACTAGATCTACGAGGTGGTCGAGGGACATCGTGTACTGGCTCTGTATGAATGGGTTCAATAGGATCCATGGTTGCTTTTCAGAGACTTTCTCTTCAAGCTCAATTTTCCTCCCACTGCCTCTATCAAGGATAAACTGATTTTCCAAGAAGATGGCATGACGGCTCACAAACACATTGTGATCCTCTGAGACGTAAAAATTGTATCCTAATGACTCTTTAGGATATCCTATAAAACGAGCACTTATGGTCCTAGCCTCTAACTTGTCCGCCTGTAGTCTCTTGACGTGGGCTGGACATCCCCAAATCTTGAGATGACCAAGACTTGGTTTCTTACCATGCCATATCTCATACGGTGTGGTAGGAACGGATTTAGAGGGAACTCTATTCAATAAATAAATCGCTGTGAGTAAGGCATCTCCCCAAAGAAACATAGGTAAATCAGTGAAGCTCATCATGGACCTGACCATGTCCAACAGGGTCCGATTTCTCCTCTCTGACACCCCGTTGAGTTGAGGTGTACCCGGAGGTGTCCATTGTGAGACTATGCCGTTTTCTTTGAGATAGTCCCGGAATTCCCCACTAAGGTATTCTCCTCCTCGATCTGATCGAAGAGCCTTAAGAGGTTTTCCAGTTTGTTTTTCTACTTCATTCTTGAACTCTTTGAACTTTTCAAAGGATTCAGACTTGTGTCTCATAAGATACACATACCCATACCGTGAATAATCATCGGTAAAGGTAATGAAGTATGAATAACGTCCCCTGGCTAGCACATCGAATGGGCTACATACATCTGTATGTACTAGGGTAAGTATTTCGGTGGTCCTCTCCCCATGTCCTACAAAGGGCAGTCTAGCCATCTTTCCTTGAAGACAGGACTCGCAAACTGGATATGACTCGGAAGTCAATGAGCCTAAGAGCCCATCTTTATCCATTTTGTTCATCCTATCTTCTCCAATATGGCCAAGTCTGAGGTGCCACAAATATCTTTGGTTTATCTCATCTCTGGATCTTTTGGATCCTTTGGCACTCACATCTTGCTCGGTAACATTCACAGATACATCCATATGTAAATGATAGAGACTGTCAATCATGAAACCACGTGCGACTATTTTATTTCTTAAATAAATAGAACAGCAGTCTTTGTCAAATGTAAAAACATGACCTTCCTGTGCTAGACATGAAACAGAAATCAAATTTCTGCTAGCAACAGGTACATAATAACAGTCTCTAAGTATTAAACTAAATCCAGACGGTAGTCGCAGATGGTAGGTGCCCACAGCCACAGCAGCAACTTTTGCCCCGTTGCCAACCCGAAGGGTTACCGCACCTTCCGCCAGCCTTCTACTTTCCTTTAGACCCTGCATGGTAGTGCACAAATGAGCACTAGAACCAGAATCTATAACCCAACTAGAAGTAGAAGAAACCGTTAGATTAGTTTCAATAATGAGCAAGTCTATACCTTCTGAAGGTGTGTCACCTTTCTTGTTCTTCAGGCTCTCGAGGTATGAAGGACAGTTTCTCTTCCAGTGGCCTTCGACATTGCAGTGGAAACATTTTCCTTTGTCGTTAGCCTTTTTCTTTTGAACTTCCTTCTTTGGCTTCTTGTCTTTCTTCTGCTTCTTTGCAGGCTTCTTTTTCTTCCAAGTAGACTTTCTCTTGGAACCAGAAGTCAACTCAGCAGTAAGGACATTGCCCCTTGAACCTTTCAAGGTTCCCTCAGCAGTTACCAACATGTTGATTAGTTCAGTCTTAGTGCATTCAATCTTATTCATGTGGTAGTTTACTATAAACTGACTAAATGAATCAGAAAGTGACTGTAGGATCAAATCCACTTGCAATTCCTTGTGCATGTCCATACCGAGCTTCTCAAGCTCCTCTAGGTCCTTGATCATGGTCAGACCGTGATCATGGACAGACTGCCCCTCGCGCATCTTCGCTTTGAAGAGCCTCTTGGACACTTCAAAACGAGCTGTGCGACTCTGCTCACCATACAACTCTTGCAGGTGTGCCAGTATGTCCCTAGCAGTCTTTATATTTTCATGCTGGCATTGGAGTTCATTAGACATGGATGCCATCATATAGCATTTTACTCTAATGTCATCATCCAACCACTTTTTATGCATTTCACGCTGAACATCAGTAGGACGTGCTGGTAGTGTGGGGATATCTGAATCGAGTATGTAGCCTATCTTCTCACAGTCCAAAACTATTTTGAGATTTCTAAGCCAGTCTTTGTAATTGGTTCCGGTCAGTCGGTTGGTCTCAAAAATACGGGTCAAAGGGTTTGAAGCCGACATTGTATCTGCAGAGAGTAAAGATTCTAGTTAGACTTTTGTACTTGATCCTAATCTGTTCTAAGGTCTTTTAGAACAAATGTAACTCCCACTATTTTCTCGAATCCCTCACACTCCCCTGGTAGGGAAACGGAAATCCTACACGACTAGAATTTCTAGTGGGTACTGCGGTCCCATCGATTTACATGCCACCTCACCTAACAGTTATTGGTGACACATAGATGGATGAGTGTACAACTCTTGTACAATGCTTCTCAAGCATGGTGCAGTGTAACTTGGTCTCTAAGCCATGAAGACCTCACCTAACAGTTATTGGTCCCATTTCTTAGTTAAGTCAGACCCACCGTATAACCGTAGGAATAAAGTCGTCATTGGGTCCTCACCTAACAGTTATTGGTGCCCAACCCCACCTTTACCCTACAACATCTCATGTCTATAGAGAGGTCCAGCCCCCCGATGCAACTTGACCACTGTGTCCAGCCGAGACAAGTCAACATCAGAAAGGCCTTAGCAGCTCTACTATAGTGGAAGACCTATTGACTTAATATTGGTTAATCAGGTCTTAGTGTTTGCAACTTGAGCCCTTCATAAGAGGTAATCGAACAATTGGTCAGGTAAGCAGGTGGGAGGCTCCCCTTACTCAGAGAGTAAGGTCCTAATTAAGTAACCACCTTTCATGCTTTCCTAGACACCAATTAGATCAATTAATCTAATATGACTTGCTCATGTCGGTTCACTCTCGACTTGATTGAGGAGGTTTTGATTTAGGTCTCAATTGGGTTTGCTACATCACATGTAGACCTATCTACCCGACTTTCATTCACATCACATGCAAACGGCGCATTGCAGGCAGTTATAATCGCGGCAATAATTAAAGCTAAACTTTAACTAGGTGATGATCATGGATTCTAATTAGGTCGTATTACAAGCACATGCACATCAATCGATCAAGTGGTCTTCAACTCTTGAATTGGTTCCAAGCCTCCTTGATTCGATCCTTGATCAACCCTTGATCCCATCGCCATCAACCGCTTGGATCACCTTTCATCTCATGCTTTTGCTTCAGCTTGATCGTTGATGTACATCACATCACAGAAATACAACCAGATGTAAAATAAAAATAAAAATAAATTACATCTCCTTTTAGGAGGCACGCAGGCCTCTCAAAATATCAAATAAGATGCATGCAAGCATCTGAAAAATTACATGACATCGCAGATCACATCGCAGGTCATTACATTTGATACCAAAAGGGTTTGAATCCTATGATCATCACCGTATGCTACAATTATAATTTTCAGATCTGAAAACTAACTGATTATATCATGACATAGGTCGCTGATCATGCTAATCATGATTCTAAACTTTGTAATCCCATTAACAATGCATTTAGAATCATCTTTTTATCACATAAAAATCAGCATGCAAAAAATCAGCACCCCTGAAAAATCTGCATGCAGAATTTTTCAGCATGCATGATCATTCAATTTTCAGATCTAATAAGCCTTTAGATATTTAATTCTTACCTTAATCTACGAAACCTGGCTCTGATACCACTGTTGGGAACCCGCCCATGCCGCTGATATTTCAAAAATTTTTCAGATGGCAGCGGAATCGGCATGCACGGGTTCGACGTTCATCGCATGAACGTTGTTTCGAGACCTTTCGTAATTAGGTAAGAATTAAAACTTTTAAAACTATTAGGAAGATCAAATCTTCACCTTGCGCGGGTAGATGATCACCGCAAATCTGAATTCGTGGTTTTGGAAGAGGGTTCGTTTGAAGCCGTTCAAACGTCCGGCCTCTACGGGTATCCACACGAAGTAGAGAACCGATCAAAGCTTTCTTGTCTTCCCGGGGTGCTAGCTCCCTTGCAAAGACTCCTTTGATGGCTGATCTCTTCTCTTTCTTTCAACTCTTGAAAGTGCTTGAGAGGAGGAAGAAGAAGGATGAAGAAGAGGAAGTAGATGAACCCCTGCACAGCCTTCTTTCTGTTGCTTGCGCTGGATGAAGAAAAGGAAGAGGAGGAAGCCGCCAACACTTGGAGGTTCCTTCTTTCTTGCTTGCGGCTGCAACTAAGAGGGAGGAAGAGGGTGGCCACGGCACAAGGGAAGAGGGCTCCAATGCTTAGGGCGCCGGCCTCATGGTGCTTCTTATAGCTATCAAGGGCTCCTCCAAAGTTGGAGCCCTAGATAACTTTCCAAAGAAAGAAGGGGGCGCCGGCCCTAGCTCCTCTCTTCTTGTCGCCCCAAGCAATTGGAGAGGGGCTGATGCCCCTCTTAGTTGGTTAACCTAATCCTCTTCCAAAGAGGATTAGGTGCCTCTCTCATGGTTTCATCCTAATCTAATTAGGATTAGCCAATTTGGGTTCAATCTATGCTAGTCCCAATCTAATTAGGACTTGAATGGATCATGACTCAATTGAACTTTTCAATCCTAATCCAATTAGGAGTCATGTTGATTCATTAGATTAATAATTAATTAGAACTTAAGGAATCCTAATCCAATTAGGATTTGTTTAATTTTAGTCCTAATCCAATTAGGACTCTATTTGAATCCGAAGTCCTAATCCAATTAGGATTTCTAGGAATCCTACTCCAAGTAGGAATCCAATTTTAATTCAAAACTCCTAATCTCATTAGGATTGAGGAATCCTATTCCAAGTAGGAATGCCAGTCCTAATCCAATTAGAACTCTAGGTATCCTACCCGAAGTAGGATTCTTGTTTCAAGTCCAATTAATTAATTCCTTTTCCTTCTTCAACTTCTTATCAATCAAATTGATTTCTTGTGATTCCTAATCACGATTTCAACCATCGGATCGGTCAATACTTCTAGTGTGTGTGACCCCATAGGTTCTATTCTGACTGGTAGTGAGATATATTGTGATCTCTATCACTATATCATTGAAAACTCCTTTCAATGGGTTGGAACGATTCCAACTCAACTCATTAGGGTTTATCGATCATCAAGATAATCCCTATGAGTCCCACCATCCACCAGTGATACCTAGCAGCATGTAGTGGCTACCCAGCAGAATGGAATGATGAACCTCTAGGTGCAGTTAACATGTGATACAGTCCTACTATCGTGGATCCCTACAGGACGGAGGTAATGGACAACTCGTCAAACCCCATCGTCTGTCATATGTCAAGATTTATTCGACTTGAGTTCGATAGTGGAAAACTCTTTCTCCACTTTACTGCCCTGGCCAAGGTCTTAGAACTCAGTCTAACAAATCACATAGGATCACTCCTCTTCTATCAAGGTCGATAGATTCCTTGTAGGTGCATACCCTACTCCTACAGTGAACCTACTGCAGCCAATCTACACTGCATGGACCCATATGGCTAGAGACCATGTATGTGTGCAGTCAAACTACAATAACCTCACTGTGAGTAGCCGAAGCACCGCAGGTCAAAGGACCAGTCACACTACTGCAACATCAAGTAAGTCACTGACGAGTGGATAGACATCCAAGTGACTTCTTGTCTTGGTCACGCTCAGTACCCTTGTTCTCTAACAAGCACCTGCACTATCACTTCAGTGTCCCTACACTGTGGACTCAAGTCTCGTCCATCCAGAAGGAAAGTGATCTGTGCACTGATCGGATCGATCACCGTCCTCGTGATGATCCATTGATCAGGAGCATTTAGAAATTAATCACCAATGATACATGGCTCAAATTCTCAACTCTTGAGAATATGTATCATCATCTTATTAATTTCTTGGACGATTCATAGACACATAAACAATATGAATGAAAAAGATGCCTTTTATTTATTCAATAATAAATAGTCAAGTACAAAATTATGTCCCTAAAATCAACAATGTGTCAGCCAAATTGGCTTCTAGGGCATACATCTAACAGAGGATTGTAAAGGATGTAATAGTGAAGGTGAACGAGTTTTACTATCCTGTAGACTTCGTTATCCTTGAGATCGAACCTGTAATACATCCAGACAGTCACACACCTATAATTTTAGGTAGACCTTTCTTAGCCACAGCAAATGCTGTGATAAATTATCGAAATGGCATGCTGAAGTTATTTTTTGGCAACATGCAAGTCGAGCTTAATGTCTTCAACATAAGTAAACAACCACCAGACGATGAAGAAATCAATGAAATTGACATGATTGAAAGTCTGGTTCAGGAGACTTTCTTACAAACTTATAGTAAGGACTCTTTAGAGGCTTACCTTGCCCATTCCGAGGAAGGGGTCGAGCATGCGCTCCCTAATTCTGTTCTCCTTATGAGCATAGATCGTCATCAGCCGATTGTTCTTCCTCGGACTCTTCCAAAACCATTCTTAGATAATGGTTGAAAAAAAAATGAATCTACATTTTGTCTGGCTGAAGACATAAAACTTAGCACTCTTGGGAGGCAACCCAACATGTAAATATTATAAAAAAATAAAAAAAATTCAATAAATTACTAACATGCAGGTTTGGGGGTTTTTTCCCTAATTGTCAATTTACCTACCCATATCAAGTAACTCCTTCTCTATCCTATTACTGCTTTAAATTTTTTTTAACATTGAGGACAATGTTAGATTTAGGTATGGGGGTGAGAATATTTTTTTTTTCTGCCTAAAAAGATTAAAAAAAAGAGGGGATTTCAAATTTCTAACTCAAATTCTAATCTTTTTAGCTGTATAAACTAGAAATTGCTTTGACAATAACTTTGAGTTAAGTAATATAATAGCAGTTCTAGCTTGAGTTTTCGTCCCACCTGTCTCCTGCTAACATGATAGAAGATGATTTAGCACCTACACGTAAGCACATGAATAGTGGGGTATGTAAACTTGCAACTAATATGAATACTTTTAATCTTCTGGATAATTTAAAGTTAGATGTGCGATGAACACCCTAAAAAAAAAAGGGTTTAAGTCTTCTCACTGAGTAACCGGGCCTCTTGCCTGGCAAGCAGCGAGTGTTTGCGTAAAAAGGTGAGGATGGCTGAGATTAAACTCTGAGTGACTAATTTAGCCTTGGAGCCTAGTTGACTTGAGTTATTAAGCCTGTTAGGGTGTCTTTACACCTAGTGCCCTGAGCCATCTGGATCGGGAGTCATTGGCCTAACACTCGCTACATGGGTTAGCTAGAAAGCTTAATAAGGCTAGATATTGCACAAGTCATTCTTCTTAGTATTCAGTCTGACAAAAAAAAAAGAATCTGGAGTGTTCATTACCATTTAACTCTAGAAAGTCTTGAAAATTGGAGTGATTATATTGGAAGTAAGTGAAAGCCACTCATTTATATGATACTATCTTGCACCTCACTACATTCTTGACTTGTTAGCAGATAGATGGGGTGTAATAAAACTTGAGTTAGAATCTGTTTAAATATGATAGCAACAAGTCTCTATTGTCCTTGCAATTCTAGTTTCATACAGTAATACTTGTTCAAATTTCCAGTTAAAAATTGAAAATTCCTGACTGATGAAGTTTGTGGATAACTTCACTGCAAACCCTTACGAGATAACACTCGTCCACTAGGGTAATCTAGGGGTTTAAAGGCTTGTTGCACGTGCTAAGTACAATCGGGATGCTCTATAAAAGTGGGTACATATCTCAGTTTTATATACTTAGCTTCAATAAAAAGTCATGGGTTAGACTACATCTTTTGTGCCCTCATTTTATCGTTTGCTCGTTAATTGCTAGAGACTAGCAATAAGCTAGTTGGAGAGTGTGATGAGAACACAAAAGTGCGATCTACACGCTGCTTAAATTAGTATTACTGTTAACATATAACGTTAAAATTACTAAGTTAATATTATATTTTTGTTTGGCACAGGTTAGTATAAATTAAAGTTTAAATGTGCATTTGGTAGGGTTTAGAGGGATGCATCATGGCCCCAAACCGCGCAGGCCCAATCCTGCCATGATCTGATCGAGCACATTTGCACCCAAACATTTGAGCCCGCGTGCGATCTCCCAGTGATCCTCGCGTTTCCTCCTTTCCGGATTACCCGCACTCTTCCGGAATAGAGATTCCCACTCTCACTTCATCACAAAGAAAAAAAACTTTTTAACCTCCAATCCCATGAAGAATAGCTGAAAATACTATTCATGTTGAAATCACTGTTCATATGAACAGTGTCCCGAGATGACATTGTTCATATGAACAGTGTTCCGAGATGACACTGTTCATATGAACAGTGTTACGTGAACACACTGTTCATATGAACAGTGTTACGGAAATATTTTGATGTCACCGTCTTCTTCTTCCTCCCGCAACGTCCTAGCCCTTGCAGCACCAACTTGACCGTGCCAGCCGCATGCCAGCTTCCGTGCTAGGCCGTCCGCGTCTTCAGTGCATCCCCACCGCGCCTCACAGCCATCCAGCCGTTCGCCCATCAGCAGAGTCCCAGCATCCGCTGATTCAAAACGCTCCTAGCCATGAGGTGTCTTCCGTGATCTTCCCAGCGTATCACACGTCGCGGCCAGCTCAGTTCCAGATCTTCCCCGGGTATTCCGCCATCAGCAGCGTCTCCAGCCAGCCATCCGCGTCATCCCTATTGGGAATTGTATCCTAAATATCAATCGTCAGCATATTGATGATTGAATTTTGTAAATAAATTGACAAATTAATAAAGTATTATTTGGCATTATTCATCATTTCATCTTCAAATGAACTCTTATATGATGAAGTCCTTAGGACTTATGTTATGATAAAGGAGGATTTATCTTTGAGTCTTTAAACTTGTTCGCGACCAAATGATATGTTGTTACTAGGACGACAATATTATCGAGATTAGGTCATTGTGTGACATATACGTTGGTTGTCCTCTTAACCAAGGAGTGTGGAGACACTGGTATGCCATACAGGTGAAGTGTAGGAGTACATTTTACTGAACGTGACCAATTCTGGAACGCTCTACTGTCAAAAGATGTTCCGAGTGGATATGGGTATAAGTTTGGCCCTCTGATCTGAGATCGCAACCTGTGACTAGCAAGCAACTCACTGTACTTTGGTATCGGACTACCTGAATTTCTAATTCAATGACGGAAGGTCACTGGGTGCAGTCAAGTACTTGCGTAGTCAGTTGTGAGTCAAGATGGAATTGACCCCTCCTAGAAATAGGAGATAATGTCTTGTGATTAATTTAGCAAAACCTTGGCCAGGATAATCCCAGTGAGGAGTCACGGGATATCTAAAGTTAATCATATAATGGATGTACTAATTATAGAGTTGACAGTGAGCTCTAAGTCATCCTGGCATTAGGAGGGATTGAATTATACAGTAACCATAGTCCAGGATTCCAGAATATTTGCTTCGCATATATTTGGCCTATCCGAACGTCGGGTACCATTGCTAGATGGTCACATCGATTAGTATAGGAAGATATTCCTATACTACCGGCTTAGGTTCGAACCTATGAGGTCACACGCATAGAAGTTTTTAGGTTGATCAAATGGCTGATTGATGATTAAGAATCATTCAGGGATAATTTGGTCAATTCGATTGACAAATTATCCTAAGCAAAAGTTGCATTAAAATAATTATTGAATTATTGGAGGATTAATTAACAATTAGATTGCTAATGAACTCAATTTGATTGAGTAATTGGGCTTAGGTTGAGCCAAATTGAATAGGATTCAATTTGGGCTGCATCAGGGTTTGACCTAAATGGATTGGGTTCAACCCAAGTAGATTGAGCTTGACCCAATTGATGGGACTTGACCCAATTGGATTGGACTTGATTCAAATCAATTAGAAGACCTTATTTGATTAGGATTATGAGTCCAAATAATCAAAATTGGATAAGGAGAAGAATTCCTAAATTTTAGGAACTCATCCTTATCTTCTTGGAGAAGAATGACACCTTAATTTATCCCCAATATTTTCTATGCCTATCCTCTTTATTTTTGGCTAAAAATTGGCGTGAGAAGAGAGGAGGCGTGGGGCTATATTTTTTATAAAAATGGTGCCTTATATCTTTCTAGAAAGATTTAGATGAATTTCCTAATTTGTAGGGATTGTATGGTGAATGAAATAGGATGGTCTGCGGCTGAACTTTGGATGCATGAATTCCTCTTAGCTTCCAAACCACCAGAATTTTTTGGAAATTTTATCAGCCAAATTAGTTGGCTAAATTAGGTGTGAGGCGTGGGGTGGTCTTTTGGCTATAAAAGACCCCCATGCCTTGGGTTCAAGATATACCATATTTAGAGGTTTCAAAAAATTTTGAAAAAAATTTCTGAGGGCCTCCATCCCTTCTTCTCCTTCTTCCTCACGTCCATCCATTATCTCCTTGAAGAACAATCAAAGGTTGAGTGTTTAGAAGGAGAAAGCTTCAGCCATTGCTGCGTTCCTGCGCGAGCTAGCACTCCCGCGGAAGATGATCTACCTAGGGCTTCGCGTGTACTTCTCATAGAGGCCATTCATGTGCGTGGCTGTGAAGTCAAGGATCAGATCCACAAGTTTCTTCCATCATAAAAGGTATTAATTCTATATTAATCTTTTTATTTTGGAGTCAGGGTCTAGGTCCGATTCTCCGAGGTTTTACCCTCCTTTGGGGCTCCTTACGGAGTTATCTCCAGAATCCATTCGATGAATATTCGGAGGTTAATCGGAATAGAGTTCTTAAGTTTCAGATCTGATAGTTAATCATGCATAAAAGTTTTAGCATAATTGTTTAAACGATTCCGGCATAATCCTTTGTGTTCTTAAGGTGCTGATTTCTAGATTTGATCTTGTAAGCATGCATGAATTAAATTGTTTGATTCGGTTTTTTTGCTGCGTTTTAAAACTTAAAAAGAACTACGTATGGCTTGATCCCCCTTATGAAGGGGTACGTAGGCAACCCGATCAGGTTCAGCCATGATTTTCAAAAAAAAAAATTCAGCATACTAAACACCGAAGAACTTAGGATTCACTTTCAATCCCCGCCTCGTAGCCATCCGTCCTCAGCGGAATGGCAACCCAATCATCCGGATCCAGCCGTTCCCTCCACGGATCCCGCGATCCCAGCACCCCATCCGCATCCGGGTGATCCCACGGCCAGCCCCTCTTCCGAGTTCCAGCATCCGCGAGCAATCATCCCACGCATCACCGGCAGTCCAGCTCTCTTTCGGATTTGAAATCCCAAGCATCCGCCTCACAGATCGCATCCGCCCTCTCCTTCCTCCCATTGATCACGCGTCCGTTTTCCCCCTCCTCTCCACGTGCTTGCTGGCTAATATTTTGTGGGGATCTATATAAGGAGCATCGCACCATGGAGGGGAGGAGCTCTCGGTTGGGGGCCAAGAAATAGAGGAGGCCATCGGCTGGGAGAAGATAGCCCTGTTTGAAGAGAAGAAAAAAGAAGCCGTGCTCTGTTTTCAAAGAAATTTGAAAACAGAGCAATGTGTTCTTGGGTTTAGTTTTAGTTTTAGTTTTATTTTAGAGCTTTATGTTTTTTCTTTCTGTTGCAATATTAATTTCTCTTAATTTATTTTGTTATGCAGATTCTGTAATTTTTTATTTTATGCAATATATTAAATTTTCTTTTTTGCAATTTATGTTCCAGGCTTCAATCTTCTTAGTACTGTTTGCATCCATTTTTTTATGCCAGAGCTTTCTTTTTCATCAAATTTATAAATGCTCTTCGATTTCTAAGAACCTATCTTTTGTTAATTTCAATTAGAAAACAATCTCTGGTAGACTAGAGAATTATTTAACATCCTCAAAGTAATGTTTTTCTTCTATCATTCAAAAATCGATTTCGAATCCGAGTGAACGTTTTAATTTTTATGCAACTCCAATTGTCTTCCTGTGGATCGATCTCTTACGACCACTATTCTTCGAGTAGAAAAGGTAAGAGTATAATTAAATTAAACTTTGTTTGTCGGTTCTAACAATGATCTGTTTAGCGTATTTTAAGGTAAACAGGAATCAGACAATAGGCGCCTCCAGGTCACGTGCCGGTGATGCGTTTATGCATTTTGGGGTAATCCGTTTTTCCCCAACACTATCCTCCGACTTCCAAGTCCGAGCCGTTTACGAGCTCGGGCGAAGGAAGTAGTTGCCTTTACTGTATTAGTGGGGCCAGGAAGCCTTAAATTATTCCAGCGCTCCGCGTGTTTTGGGGCATCCTTAATGAGAGGAGACGGGGCAACACCCTTTCACCTTTCGAGGTTGCCTTGCATTGTGGGCTCATGATGGGGCTCCGGGATTCGATGGGACGCCGCCTTGATTCTGTATTCAAAGCGTCAATCCAGATTAAATATGCCGCTTCGGTCTTTGGGGCCGACACGTGGCGGAATCTGGACGGAAGGTGGGATCTGGACTTGCCGATCTGGGCCGTCGGAAGGTCCTATATAAACCTCAAACCTGGTCCTAAAAGTTCTTATTTGGCCGCCGCATTCGCTGCTCCCACTCCTTCTTTCGTCTCTTTTCTTCTTTCACAGTCACAACCGAGTCTTCCCGGCGGCGCCCTGAAAAAATTTCCGGCGACTCCACAGTAGGTTATTTTCCCACGTTGGCTCGGGGGATCCTTCTTCTTCTTCTTCTTCTTTCCTTCATTCCTTGTTTTCTTCTTCATCTTTCCTATTCTGGGATGGGTCGTGGTCCAGGTGAGGTCGGGTCTAGCTTGATTGAGGAGGAACTGGAGCTGGTCCGTTCCCGTTTTTTTTTTCGGCCCGAGTTTTGTCTTGAGCCTGCGGGGTCGGAGGACCGGATGACGAGACCTCCTTCAGGTCGGATTGGGGTGTACATTGAGATACTCTGGGCCGGCCTGCGGTTTCCTCTTCACGAGTTCGTGAACGAGTTGCTGGTGGCGTACCAGCTCGTCCCAGCACAACTCGCTCCGAACTCGTGGAGGACCATCATCGGGTTCCTATCCCTTTATCTTGCGTACGGGATACCGACCTCGGTGAACGTCTTCCGTCGGTGCTTCATGTTGAAGTCAAATCCGGCGGACGGAGAGTGGCTCTATCTCGCCTTTCGGGGCGGTAAGCCACTCTTCCGAGGTGCCCCTTCCTCCATTCATGAGTGGAAGGGGAAATTTTTCTTCCTTTCCTCCGAGCTCACGTGGGGATTCGATCCGAGGTGAGGGCATCCCCAGTTGAAGGCCCTTAATAAGCTCCCCCAGCTTTTGGCGAACGAGCAGAGGATTCTCGACGCTCTGCATGGCCTCGGGGGGGATATCCTTCTGACTGACCTCCTGAGTAAGGAGGCCCTGGTGAACGTCGGCTTGAGCTCGGCGCGTCCCGAGGGTAAGAGCAGTCGCGCTGCTCCTTCTTCATTTCGCTATCTTTTATCTTATTTGTTTCTTGTTGCCCAGATAGACAACTCAAGAGGGGGGATGAATTGGGTTTTAAAATAATTTTAATTATTAAAGCGTTTGTGGGTGACTAATTAATGCTTTTTACAAGATGATTAATTAGTTGCTGTGATGTGTATGAAATGAGGGTAATGGTAAGAGACAAGCAATCACAAACACAAAGCTTTTATAGTGGTTCGGAGCTAACCCTTGCTCCTACGTCCACTCCCCAAGTCTCTCTTGGGAATTCACTATAACCCCTTAGATTACAGCCGGTTGTTTTCCAAGCTCACAACCAAACTTGTTGTTTTACGAGCTCACAACGAACTCGGTCGGTTTTCCCAGGCTCACCAACTAGAACCACCCCGATTGTTTTCTCGGGATCACAATCGAACCCTTACACACGTTGGTTTTACACTCGGCTCACCAACCAACCTCAATCCCCTTGATTCAATCCCCCGATTGAACCAAGCAAATACAATGTGTAAATAAAAGGAAGAAACAGAAAAATACAGCTTCTCAAAAGCAGATAAAAGACAATATGAACAATAAATGAAGTTAAGAAGCCTCAAACGCTTTTAGGTTGGAGAAGAGGAATGGCTTCTTAAACTTCTGGTCTCCTCTTGAGTGAGTAGTCAACTTGAATGCAGGAGGAGAAGGCTTTAATTGCTGGGAAGATGTAGGTGGATGCAGTAAATGCAGATCTTCCTCTTTTTCGTTGAAGAACACGTTGCAGAGCTTGAATGCTTGATTAGTTGGAGTGGAATGGTTCTTTTCTGCCTTGCTACAGTCTTCTGTGGCTATTTAAACCAACCCCCACGGAAACTAGCCGTTAGAGAGCTTTTTCTGCCCGTTCTGCACACTCTGCGCAGCCTGACAATGTGTCCGTTGGTGGGTTAGAGTCGACTCGCGCGATCAGGAGTCGACTCGGCTATAGCGGGAGTCGACTCAAGCTTTTCCGGAGTCGACTCGGCAACTGTTCCAAATTTGAATTAAAGTTGCCTTCACGACTGGGAGTCGACTCGTCTTGACCTGGAGTCGACTCGCCAACTTCTGGAGCTGACTTGGCAATTTCGGAGTCGGCTCATCCACTGAAGTCCGTGGATCCAATTTTGAATTTGATCCACTCGAGTCGACTCGACTATCCTGGGAGTCGACTCGAATCTCAAAGCCCGAACTCCCGATTCTCTGTCTTTTGGCTCGTCCAGTCTTGGAGTCGACTCGAACTTCCTCGGAGTCGACTCGGCTCTCAGTTTCCGAAACTTGGTCTTCTGCCTTTTTGATGTGAAGCTGTCTTGGAGTCGACTCGAGCTGTCTGGGAGTCGACTCGAATCTCAGAGGCAGTAACTTGGTCTTCTGTCTGTTGATGGTCGCGGAGTCTTGGAGTCGACTCGCATATTGCGGGAGTCGACTCGAATCTCAGAGTCCGAAAATTGCTCTCTGACTTTTTCTTGTGTTCCTCTGAGAGTCGACTCTCACCTTCTTTGGAGTCGACTTGCTATCCATCGGAGTCGACTCGCGTTTCACTGGAGTCGACTCGAATCTCAGACCCGAAAACTGCTCTCTGACTTTTTCTTTGTGTTCCTCTTGGAGTCGACTCTTACTATCCTGGAGTCGACTCGGTGAACATCGGAGTCGACTCGCGCACTTTGGGAGTCGACTCGTTGACAGGTTCTAAGTTGAAGCTTTCTGTTCTTCTGTCTGTTCTCAGTCGGAGTCGACTCGTACAGATCTGGAGTCGACTCGAGCCCGTGCCAGTGAACTTGATACGCTTGGAGTCGACTCGTGATACTCTGGAGTCGACTCGAGTCTCAGACTTTGGTTCAAGCTGACTTCTTAACTTATCCAAAAATTATGAACCAAGTCTTGAGACACTTAGACAAGATTTTCACTGAAACACTTAATTGAATTCATTAGTAAACAAGAAATATACTCAAATGCTTTGAGCTCATCAAAATCAAATAGGGTTTTAATCAATCACTCCACAATCTCCCCCTTTTTGATGATGACAAAACATTGAGTATATGTAAAGTGAATTGCACAATAAACAATGAAATAAAATCCATAAATGAATTCAAATGTCTGGTAGTTCAATTTATCCAAGCTTGAAAGGAGTGAAACAATAAATTTCGGAGTTAAAGCTCCCCCTTTCATTTGGAATTATATAAGCCTTCATATCATGCAATCAATTGTTTGGCTTATATATATTTAATGATTTAGCTTTCTTAAAAATTCAGATTCTCCCCCTCAACATATGCATTCTACTTTGTTTTGATTCTTTGAATTTCCTTTTAATGCTTTGAAGTTTTTGAACTGAAATTTTGGTTTTTAGAGGGAAAATCTGTCAATTTGTTCTTGAGTAGGATTCAGCTAATCTCCGAATATCCCTTGAATAGATTCTGGAGATTACTCCATTAGGAGCCCCAAAAGAGAGATAATGAGCCTCGGGGTACCGAATCCACTTAGAACAAATTTGTGTGTTTTAAGAGTTTATCTTTTTATTGATTTCCATTGATTCCTTTTACATATTTTATACATATTTTTCTTCCTTTTACATATTTCTCCCCCTTTTTGTCATCATATCAAAAAGGAGGTAAACAGAACACACAATCAAACATAGATCAAAAGGCACATTATTGAAGAAAAATGCGGCTACTCATTGTATTAATTTGTATGTAAGTACATTTCAGAATACAATAAGTAACATAAAGCAATACATGTCAAAGCAAAATACAAAAAGTAGCTACGGTCTCCTCGAGGATGTAGGTCCTCCTCTCGAGGATGTATCTCCTCCTCTCGAGGATGTGACTCCTCCTCTCGAGGATGTATCTCCTCGAGGCATGCGCTCCACGAGTGATTGGACCGCATTGGTCACGTTCTCTAGCTGGCGAATGATGGCCTGGATGGCCCTGCTCTGTGTCATATCCAGCTCGAGTACTGACTTCTGCAGTCCGTCCAGCTTGTCGATGAGCACATTCGACAAGCGCTCGGCCCCTGCGGTAGTGGTGGACATGTCACGGCCGATGTCATCCCGCATCTGTCGAGTGGTGCTCGTGACCTCACTCATGCTGTGGAACTAGGCCTGTATCAAGGTCCTCCTGTTGTATATCTCTTGCCGCACCTCAGCCGTCATGTCTGTCACGGCTGTCAGGGAAGGGACCAATGCGGAAGATGTGGGCGCAGGAGAGGGAGTAGGCACCGAACCCCGGAGCTCCTGGAGCAGATCTCGGACTATCTCCTGCCGCAGCTCCCGGAGCTGCTCAGATGAGATCCGGACCTCCATAGGCTGAGTGGGTGGAGCTGAGGAGGAGGGTCCGGCGGAGGTAGTAGGAGCAGAAGTGGATGGAAAGTCTGGTACGTCGGGAAAGTCAGAATCGGGCTCAGGACTGGAGGAAGGTCTGGTGGTCTGTGTGGTGATGGATGACTTCCTAACCCAGATCCCCTCTCTCTTCCGAAACCCCATCCTGTGTAGGGTCCCTGCGCGCGTGCGATCAGTCCATCGCAATGCGCGAAAGGGCTCCCCCTCAGGAATGGGAATCTCGTACTCCCTAAACAGAAGGGTGAATATCATGCCGTATGGGAGGGTGAGCCTAGGTCTATCTAGGGGCTCACACATATACCTATAGATGAGTTTGGGGAAGTTGATCGGGGTGTCCTGAAGAATATAAAACATAAGAGCTAGGTCTCTCTCATTTACAAAATCAAATCTCCCTGTCTTAGGAAAGATGGACCTAGACAGTATACTCAAAAGGATTCTCACCTCAATCGGAAGTGAGCTAGCAGAAACCTCGTCTAGAGGTGACTGGGGTGGATGCCCTAGAACGGCCGTAAGGGCCTCAACCCTGTCCTCAGGGTGTGTGGGAGCCACCCCTACTAATGGAAGGTGGAGGATGTGGGCAATAAGATCCTCCGTAACAAACAGAGGGACACCGGCTACTGTGCCCTCGATACCCCCATCTCTCCGATGGACGGTACCATAGAACTCTCTAACAAGGCCAGGGTAAGTGGGGAGATCTAAAGTGAGGAAGTACTCTAATCCCTGTGCCCTAAGCCTATCACCTATGGTGAACCCTTCCCGGGAGAGATAGTCGAAATCGACATATCTCCCGGTGGTGACGGCCTTCCCGGCCAATGGCCTCGCGGGAACCGCCCTAGGCGGGGAACGAGCCGGAGGTGGTTGCCTCGCGGGATCGTGCCGCGCCTTGGAGCGCCGCTCGGGACCGGCCTCGGGTCGGGACCTCTTCCTAACTACGGTCTTACGCGGCATTTTGACCTAAACTGAGAGGAAAAACCTAGAGGACGGTGAAGGACCGACGGAAAAGACTCGGAACCGACCGGGAATGACCTAGGAAGGGAGGAGAACTCAATGTCCGGCGAAGAATCGACGGGAAAATGGCTTGGAGACGATCGGGGACGACCTAGGAGTCGGCTCTAGGGCTTTTTGAACAGTGGCGGCTTGAAAGAAAAGTGTTTTCGAAATGACAAATCTAGGGTTAAAAAGTCGGATTCCGACTGCGAGTCGACTCCACTGAGTCGCGAGTCGACTCGACCTCGAGTCGACTCCAGAATATGCGCGAGTCGACTCTCCTTATGCGCCTGTGGACCTCGAGTCGACTCCCGACAGTATGCGAGTCGACTCCCCCTCTGCTGCCATCTTTGCGAGTCGACTCCCGCCAATGCGCGAGTCGACTCCCCCTTAGGAGCCGGCTCTGAAACTTACTCGAGTCGTCTCTAACTTTGGCACGCACCTAAAACTCATGCTATAATCGTGCCGAATGACGGAAAATCACTTAATTAAGATCTGATTTGATGATCATTGGAAAGAAACTCTATTTTTAACCACATTGTAATCATCAAAATCAATGTATCTAGTGGAACCGCTAGGATGGATCAATCACTCCTAATCCCCTCCTAAGCACACTAAACCTCTCTTCACTTAGGAGTTTTTGTAAAAATATCTGCTAATTGATTATCAGTACAAACAAATTGGAGTGTCACATCACCATTCAATACATGATCTCTTATGAAGTGATGTCTTATCTCAATGTGTTTAGTTCTTGAATGTTGAATTGGATTTTTAGTTAGGTTTATGGCACTTGTATTATCACAATTAATGGAAATTTTATCTTGTTTAATGCCATAATCTTCTAATTGTTGTTTAATCCATAAGATTTGAGCACAACAACTCCCGGCTGCAACATATTCAGCTTCTGCAGTGGATAATGCAACCGAGTTTTGTTTCTTGCTAAACCATGAGATAAGGTTTTCTCCTAGAAATTGACACGACCCGCTGGTACTTTTTCTATCAAGCTTACATCCAGCGAAGTCTGAATCTGTGTACCCTATTAAGTTTAGGCTAGATTCTTTAGAGTACCATAGCCCTATGTTCTTAGTTCCTATTAAGTATTTAAAAATTTTCTTAACTGCAACTAGATGTGATTCTTTAGGATTAGCCTGATATCTAGCACACATGCACACACTAAACATAATATCAGGTCTACTTGCAGTAAGATACAGTAAAGATCCTATCATACCTCTATAAAGTTTTTGATCTACAGATTTACCTGATTCATCTTGGTCTAACTTGCATGATGAGCTCATGGGGGTGCTGATTGACTTGTTTCCCTCCATGTCAAACTTCTTGAGCATCTCCTTGATATACTTGGCTTGATTGATGAAGATGCCTCCTTCAGACTGTTTGATTTGAAGCCCGAGGAAGTAGTTCAGCTCTCCCATCATGCTCATCTCAAACTCATTCTGCATCAAATCAGCAAATTCTTCGCAGAGGCGATTGTTAGTAGCACCGAAAATGATATCATCAACATAAATCTGTACTAATAACATATCTTTGTTTTGCTTTTTCAGAAATAGGGTTGTATCTACATTTCCCCTAGAGAATTCATGTTCTAATAGGAATTTGCTAAGTCTCTCATACCATGCTCTAGGTGCTTGTTTTAAACCATAAAGTGCTTTGTTCAGTTTATATACATGATTAGGGTATTGATGATTTTCAAAACCAGGAGGTTGTTCTACATATACCTCCTCATTAATATACCCATTTAAAAATGCACTTTTTACATCCATTTGAAAAAGTTTGAAGTCCTTAGAGCATGCATATGCTAATAATAGTCTAATAGCCTCAAGTCTAGCTACAGGAGCAAAGGTTTCATCAAAATCTATACCTTCTTCTTGATTATAACCCTTTGCTACTAGTCTAGCCTTATTCCTTATAACAATTCCATTTTCATTAAGTTTATTTTTATAAATCCATTTCGTGCCTATAATAGGATATTCAGAAGGTCTCTCTATTAGATTCCATACCTTGTTTCTAGTAAATTGGTTTAATTCTTCTTGCATTGCATTTATCCAATTTACATCATTTTCGGCCTCTTCTATGTGTTTGGGCTCAAAGTGTGAGACAAAAGCTAGATGGTTATTTAAATTTCTAAGGGATGCTCTAGTCCTAACCGGTTGAGATGGATCATCTAGAATTAGTTCCTTAGGATGCCCGTGAGCATACCTCCAAGCTTTAGTTAGCCCATGATCCACAATAGCCTCTTGGCTTGATGATGCTCCTTCACTCAACTTTTGATTATCATCTTGTAATGCCATCTCATCTATCTTTTCTTCAAGAATTTCAACATCATCATCAAAATTAACTTTCTTACTAGAGGAGATGTCACTAGAGTCATCAAATACAACATGTATAGATTCTTCTATAACTAAGGTTCTTTTATTAAAGACTCTATAGGCTTTACTAGTTGTAGAGTAACCTAAGAATATTCCTTCATCCGATTTAGAGTCAAATTTACCTAGATTATCTTTCCCATTATTATGAACAAAACACCTACATCCAAAAGCATGAAAGTAATTAACTTTTGGTTTTCTGTTTTTCCAAAGTTCATAAGGTGTTTTCTTTATGATGGGTCTTAATAAAACTCTATTTAATATATGGCAAGAAGTATTAATGGCTTCTCCCCAAAAGTACTTAGGGAGGTTACTTTCACATAACATAGTTCTAGCCATTTCCTCTAGAGTCCTATTTTTCCTTTCCACAACTCCATTTTGTTGTGGTGTCCTAGGTGCAGAAAAATTATGAGTTATTCCCTTTTTACTACAAAACTCATTGAATAACTGATTTTCAAATTCGGTACCATGGTCACTTCTAATGGCTATTACTGAAGTATCTCTAGCATTGGTTACTTCCTTATGAAACTTTTTAAATACTGAAAAAGCTTGATCTTTATGTGCTAAGAACATAACCCAAGTGTACCTAGTATAATCATCTACAATAACTAGACCATATTTATTTCCACCTAGGCTTGTTGTTCTAGTTGGTCCGAATAGGTCCATGTGTAATAATTCTAGAGGTCTAGAGGTAGAGACACATTTTATGGATTTAAATGAGTTCCTAGATTGTTTGCCAAATTGACATGCTTCACATATTTTGTTCTTTTCAAATTTTAATTTTGGCAAACCTATCACGGAATCTCTTTTAACTAGTTTAGTTATTGTGTCCATGCTTGCATGACCTAACTTACGGTGCCATAACCAACTAGCATCATTATCTTTAGTTTCATTAACAACTAAACATTGGTTATGTTTTGCAAGATCTTCTAGGTCAACAACATATACATTTCCATATCTAATCCCTTTAAAAACTAAACTACTGTCATTAGGGTTTGTTATAATGCATAGTGATGGTTTAAACATAACATCATATCCTTTATCACATAATTGACTAATGCTTAACAAGTTATGCTTAAGACCATCAACATATCTAACATTATCTATAAAAGTTGAAGGGGTGATTTGAACTTTACCAATACCAATGATGTGACCTTGGTTGTTGTCTCCAAAAGTCACAGCACCTCCCTTCTTAGCTTCAAGGGTGAAAAATTGATCCTTATCACCCGTCATGTGCCTTGAGCAGCCACTATCCAAATACCAGCAGTTTTTGTTGACCTTGGCTGCAAGACACTCCTACACAAGCAAATCATGTCAACTTAGGTACCCAAGTTTTCTTGGGTCCTTCATGGTTAGTCAAGTTGGTTCCTTTTGGAACCCATACCCTTTTAATTTTCCTTCTTGATTTACCTTTCCTAAAATTACACACATTTGCTTTATGACCTATAGTTCCACAACAAAAGCAGGTTATTTTCTTAGTTTTAGTTTTTCCAGCTTTAACAAAGAAGTTACTAAGAAGTTTTTGTTTATTTCTTGGTTTATATCCTAAACCCGCTTTATTAAATACTGCTCGTTGACTATTGAGTATCATATTTAATTTTTCTGAGCTATATGTAAATTTTTCAACTAAGGGTTTGTATTTGTTAAGTTCTTTGGTTAGTGTTTGATTTTCTGCCTTTAGATCATTTAGTTCTTTCGTGAGATCCTTGTTTAAGATTTGTTTATGGTTTTTAAGTTCTGAGAGTTCCTTAGTTAGTTTTTCATTATCCTTAGTTAAGGTATTAGTCTTTTGAGTTAAAAGTTGGTTGCTTGTCTTAAGGTCTATATTTTCTTTGGTGATTAAATCCTTATCCTTAACTAATGAATCATACTTACGGATATAAGTTTGGTTAGTTACTTTTAATTCTCTGTTTTTAACATTTATAGCCTTATATTCAATCATTAGTTCATTAAAGGCATCATAAAGCTCATCAAAAGTAAAATCTAAAGGCGATTCGAGCGTTACCTCATTTCCATTGGCCATGAAGCAGAAATTGGCCTTTTCCTCTTGTTCCTCATCCGATGAAGAGGATGATGAGTCTGAGTCGGATAGTGTCGTGACAAGAGCCTTCTTCTTCTTGTACTTGCTCCCCTTCTTTAGTAAAGGGCACTCAGCTCTTATGTGACCCGGCTTCTTGCACTCGTAACAGCCAATCCCCTCATTTTTCCTTTCCTTACCTTTGTCCTTGCGGTAGGAATTTGAGGGGCCTCTCCTTTGATGATAGGACTTCTTGTGGTTGATGAATTTTCTGAATTTGCGCACAAGAAGTGCCTCACCATCATCATCCTCATGTTCTTCTTCTTCACTGCTGCTACTGCAAGGTAAGTCCTTGTTAGATGAAGTAGATTTTAGAGCTATTACCTTTTTCTTATGGGAGGACTCTTCCTCGTTGTGTTGTTTCATGGTTAGCTCGTGCGTCATTAGGGATCCAAGAAGCTCCTCAAGTGGTAATTTGTTCAGGTCCTTGGCTTCTTGGATTGCGGTCACTTTAGCTTCCCATGACCTTGGTAGACACCGAAGGATTTTCCTGACAAGCTCACTGTTAGTATAGTTCTTGCCAAGGCTTTTTAGGCCATTGACAATGTCAGTAAACCTAGTAAACATGCATGTAATTGTTTCATTAGAATCCATTTTAAATAGTTCATATTTATGAACCAAAATATTTATTTTGGATTCTTTGACTTGATTCGTGCCCTCATGGGTCACTTCAAGTCTGTCCCAAATCTCTTTTGCAGAATTGCAAGTAGAGACCCTATTAAATTCATTTCTATCTAAGGCACAATAAAGCACATTCATAGCTTTAGAGTTTAGTTGTGCCTTCCTCATGTCATGTTCATCCCAATCCTTTTCTAGTTTGGGTACCATGACACCCTCTACATATATGGATGGGATGTATGGGCCATTTACTACAATGGTCCACATCTCATAGTCTTGGGCTTGGATGAATATTCTCATCCTAGCCTTCCAATATGAGTAGTCGGATCCATTAAAGAATGGGGGTCTTTGGGTGGACTGACCCTCAATGTGGGAAGATCCAAATGGGGTTGTCATTTTGATCTTTTACTCTTGGGTGGAAGAGTTTAGGCTCTGATACCACTTGTTGCCCAGATAGACAACCCAAGAGGGGGGGTGAATTGGGTTTTAAAATAATTTTAACTATTAAAGCGTTTGTGGGTGACTAATTAATGCTTTTTACAAGATGATTAATTAGTTGCTGTGATGTGTATGAAATGAGGGTAATGGTAAGAGACAAGCAATCACAAACACAAAGCTTTTATAGTGGTTCGGAGCTAACCCTTGCTCCTACGTCCACTCCCCAAGTCTCTCTTGGGAATTCACTATAACCCCTTGGATTACAGCCGGTTGTTTTCCAAGCTCACAACCAAACTTGTTGTTTTACGAGCTCACAACGAACTCGGTCGGTTTTCCCACGCTCACCGACTAGAACCACCCCGATTGTTTTCTCGGGATCACAATCGAACCCTTACACACGTTGGTTTTACACTCGGCTCACCAACCAACCTCAATCCCCTTGATTCAATCCCCCGATTGAACCAAGCAAATACAATGTGTAAATAAAAGGAAGAAACAGAAAAATACAGCTTCTCAAAAGCAGTTAAAAGACAATATGAACAATAAATGAAGTTAAGAAGCCTCAAACGCTTTTAGGTTGGAGAAGAGGAATGGCTTCTTAAACTTCTAGTCTCCTCTTGAGTGAGTAGTCAACTTGAATGCAGGAGGAGAAGGCTTTAATTGCTGGGAAGATGTAGGTGGATGCAGTAAATGCAGATCTTCCTCTTTTTCGTTGAAGAACACGTTGCAGAGCTTGAATGCTTGATTAGTTGGAGTGGAATGGTTCTTTTCTGCCTTGCTACAGTCTTCTGTGGCTATTTAAACCAACCCCCACGGAAACTAGCCGTTAGAGAGCTTTTTCTGCCCGTTCTGCACACTCTGCGCAGCCTGACAATGTGTCCGTTGGTGGGTTAGAGTCGACTCGCGCGATCAGGAGTCGACTCGGCTGTAGCGGGAGTCGACTCAAGCTTTTCTGGAGTCGACTCGGCAACTGTTCCAAATTTGAATTAAAGTTGCCTTCACGACTGGGAGTCGACTCGTCTTGACCTGGAGTCGACTCGCCAACTTCTGGAGCTGACTTGGCAATTTCGGAGTCGGCTCATCCACTGAAGTCCGTGGATCCAATTTTGAATTTGATCCACTCGAGTCGACTCGACTATCCTGGGAGTCGACTCGAATCTCAGAGCCCGAACTCCCGATTCTCTGTCTTTTGGCTCGTCCAGTCTTGGAGTCGACTCGAACTTCCTCGGAGTCGACTCGGCTCTCAGTTTTCGAAACTTGGTCTTCTGCCTTTTTGATGTGAAGCTGTCTTGGAGTCGACTCGAGCTGTCTGGGAGTCGACTCGAATCTCAGAGGCAGTAACTTGGTCTTCTGTCTGTTGATGGTCGCGGAGTCTTGGAGTCGACTCGCATATTGCGGGAGTCGACTCGAATCTCAGAGTCCGAAAATTGCTCTCTGACTTTTTCTTGTGTTCCTCTGAGAGTCGACTCTCACCTTCTTTGGAGTCGACTTGCTATCCATCGGAGTCGACTCGCGTTTCACTGGAGTCGACTCGAATCTCAGACCCGAAAACTGCTCTCTGACTTTTTCTTTGTGTTCCTCTTGGAGTCGACTCTTACTATCCTGGAGTCGACTCGGTGAACATCGGAGTCGACTCGCGCACTTTGGGAGTCGACTCGTTGACAGGTTCTAAGTTGAAGCTTTCTGTTCTTCTGTCTGTTCTCAGTCGGAGTCGACTCGTACAGATCTGGAGTCGACTCGAGCCCGTGCCAGTGAACTTGATACGCTTGGAGTCGACTCGTGATACTCTGGAGTCGACTCGAGTCTCAGACTTTGGTTCAAGCTGACTTCTTAACTTATCCAAAAATTATGAACCAAGTCTTGAGACACTTAGACAAGATTTTCACTGAAACACTTAATTGAATTCATTAGTAAACAAGAAATATACTCAAATGCTTTGAGCTCATCAAAATCAAATAGGGTTTTAATCAATCACTCCACAATCTCCCCCTTTTTGATGATGACAAAACATTGAGTATATGTAAAGTGAATTGCACAATAAACAATGAAATAAAATCCATAAATGAATTCAAATGTCTGGTAGTTCAATTTATCCAAGCTTGAAAGGAGTGAAACAATAAATTTCGGAGTTAAAGCTCCCCCTTTCATTTGGAATTATATAAGCCTTCATATCATGCAATCAATTGTTTGGCTTATATATATTTAATGATTTAGCTTTCTTAAAAATTCAGATTCTCCCCCTCAACATATGCATTCTACTTTGTTTTGATTCTTTGAATTTCCTTTTAATGCTTTGAAGTTTTTGAACTGAAATTTTGGTTTTTAGAGGGAAAATCTGTCAATTTGTTCTTGAGTAGGATTCAGCTAATCTCCGAATATCCCTTGAATAGATTCTGGAGATTACTCCATTAGGAGCCCCAAAAGAGAGATAATGAGCCTCGGGGTACCGAATCCACTTAGAACAAATTTGTGTGTTTTAAGAGTTTATCTTTTTATTGATTTTCATTGATTCCTTTTACATATTTTATACATATTTTTCTTCCTTTTACATATTTCTCCCCCTTTTTGTCATCATATCAAAAAGGAGGTAAACAGAACACACAATCAAACATAGATCAAAAGGCACATTATTGAAGAAAAATGCGGCTACTCATTGTATTAATTTGTATGTAAGTACATTTCAGAATACAATAAGTAACATAAAGCAATACATGTCAAAGCAAAATACAAAAAGTAGCTACGGTCTCCTCGAGGATGTAGGTCCTCCTCTCGAGGATGTATCTCCTCCTCTCGAGGATGTGACTCCTCCTCTCGAGGATGTGGCTGATCCTCCTCTCGAGGATGTATCTCCTCGAGGCATGCGCTCCACGAGTGATTGGACCGCATTGGTCACGTTCTCTAGCTGGCGAATGATGGCCTGGATGGCCCTGCTCTGTGTCGTATCCAGCTCGAGTACTGACTTCTGCAGTCCGTCCAGCTTGTCGATGAGCACATTCGACAAGCGCTCGGCCTCTGCGGTGGTGGTGGACATGTCACGGCCGATGTCATCCCGCATCTGTCGAGTGGTGCTCGTGACCTCACTCATGCTGTGGAACTGGGCCTGTATCAAGGTCCTCCTGTTGTATATCTCTTGCCGCACCTCAGCCGTCATGTCTGTCACGGCTGTCAGGGAAGGGACCAATGCGGAAGATGTGGGCGCAGGAGAGGGAGTAGGCACCGAACCTCGGAGCTCCTGGAGCAGATCTCGGACTATCTCCTGCCGCAGCTCCCGGAGCTGCTCAGACGAGATCCGGACCTCCATAGGCTGAGTGGGTGGAGCTGAGGAGGAGGGTCCGGCCGTTGCGTGGATGGAGGCTGCCGAGGCTGAGCGGCGATCGGCAGTCGACCAGCTCGAAGATGAGAGAGCCGCACACACCTTGGCAAGGTCGGAGTTGCGCACCTCCAAGGCGCATCTAGCCGAGGCCCGCCGGCTACAAATATGAGGGCGGGGTTCTCCACTTGAAGGTCGAGCAGGTCGAGGCTCGAGAAAAAAGGGCACTAGAACAAGTCCGGGACGCGGTGGCACTCTTCAAGGAGTCGAAAGAGTTCCGTGACCTAATGGAGGAGGAGGCCGTGGACGGGTTCCTCCACAGCTTCGAGAATTTTCGGAGGCAAATGCAACGGTTTTGCCCCCAGCTCGACCTCAGGGGTATTCGGCCAAGGATGGGAGTCGGCGTAGAGAGCGAGCTCGACGTTCCCGCGATTCTCGAGGCCGAGCAGGAGGCTGATGAGGCCGAGGCTGATGCGGCCGAGCAAGCGGTGCAGGAGACTCCCTCCAGGGGAGTCGCCGGGGGCGCTCCAAAGGTCACTGGCGAAACCCCGTCTGAGGTCGCCATGGAAGGTCCCGAGCCAGCTTCTGCCGAGGACCCCCAAGTGATCATTGTAGATGACTCCGAGGTCGGTGCCGATGCAGCTGCCGCCCCCTAGGACTTAGCTTTCTCTTTTTCTTTTTGTAAGTGAGGTTGGCCTTCGAAGTCATTGTACGGCCGAACCTTGATTTTGTAATAGCCTTCGGGGCTTTATCAATGAGAAACGTTCTTTTTCCAAACTTATGCTTGCTTCTGTTTGTGTAATTGATAAACCTTCATTTTCGGCCGAACATTGAGTTGGATTCCTCTTTGGCGAATTTCTTCAAGTCTCCAAGCTCGGCTAAGTTTTTAGACCTAGGTTCCGGTAGAATTCACTAAGTTGTTAGGCTTAGCTCTAAGAGGGATCATGCTGAGGCTCTAGGATTAGACTTTAGGAAAACTCGCTAGGTCTTTGAGCTCAGGCTCCGAAAAAGTCCCGTCCCACTAGGTTTTAGGTTTATCTTTTGGAAAAATTTCGCCAAGTCCTTGGGCTCGGCTTCCAGAATAAGCTTGTCAAAGCTTTGAGCTCGAGCTCCGAAGATAACATAGGTCGGGGCCGGGCTATCATTGGAGTTTTCATACTCTTTGATCTCGAACTTGGTCAGAGTGTCATCAGGTAAAATTAGAGCCCATGGTGAGTGACTTGGCACTTCCGAGCTCGGCCAGAATATCATCGGGCGGAGCTCGAGGTCGTCGTTACAGGCCGTCTCGGCTTGAGTTGACGTTCGGACTTGACCGGATCCCCGTCCAGAGGGGTCTGGAGCAAGTGAAAATTGAGCTGGAGATTGGTGGTGAGGAGCTCCCCGTGCTTAGTTGGAAGATTATGCGCGAGGTCGAGAGCACCTTGGCTCGTGGTCGATTTGGGAGAGCATCCCGGCCTTGGTCGGGGGGGAATCCCGAGCTTGGTCGGGGCTTTGTTGAACGTCCTGTAATATAACCAAGTAAGCGCAATGACATAGGTGCTGGGTAGGATATACCTCTTGCACCATCGGAGCTGAGCGTGTCAGATTGAGGTAAGCGACTCTGCTCTGAGGTCGACTTTCAGTGGGGTTCTTTGGCTTGTAGTCCACTCCCATGGGTGGTGCCATCTATTGCAGGGATGGCGCTTTGGTCGGAGCCTCCACAAAAGCATAGCCCACACCGGCCGAGCAGAGAAGGATACTGCGTCCCCCATGAGGTATTGTCCACTTTGGGCACGCCTGTACGCCAGGGGGTCTACGTAGGTACTGCCCCTAGGTCGTACGCCACGAAGGTCCGCGTAGGTACTACCCCGTCGTCGTCGTGCGCCGCAGGGATCCGTGTAGGTACTACCCCATCATCGTCGTCGTGCGCCATGGGGGTCTGCGTAGGTACTACCCCATTGTCGTGCGTCACGGGGGTCCATGTAGGTACTATCCCGTCGTTGTCGTCGTGCGCCATGGGGGTCCGCGTAGGTACTATCCCGTCGTCGTGCGCCACGGGGTCCGCATAGATACTACCCCGTCGTCGTCGTCGTGCGCCATGGGGGTCCGCATAGGTACTACCCCGTCGTCTTGCGCCACGAGGGTCCGCGTAGGTACTACCCCGTCGTTGAATGTCTTTCCGAGGCCGAGGGAGCTTGGGCTCGCTGTCGACTCAGCGGGGCATCCCGACCTTAGTCGGAGGATCGAGCACGAGGTCGAGGGAGCATGGGCTGGCTGTCAACTTGATGACGCTTCCCAAGGTCGAGGGAGCTTGGGCTCGCTGTCGACTCAGCGGGGCATCCGGACCTTAGTCGAGGGATCGAGCACGAGGTCGAGGGAGCTTGGGCTCGCTGTCGATTTGGTGACGCTTCCCGAGGTCGAGGGAGCTTGGGCTCGCTGTCGACTCAGCCCGGCATCCCGATCTTGATCGGGGTCTTTGATGGAGATCGAGACTGAGCTCGACGTTGACGTGGCAAGGTGTTCCAGACTTAGCTGGGGCATCCGAGCTTGGTCGGATTTCCTGAAGTTCACAAGCGTCCCAATATCAAGAAGAGCATGGAATAAATAAAGGAGAACTATGAATGAATTAACATGAGAAGGGGATGAGAATCGTGTTTCCAATCGTCGAGAACCCCTGGGGGCTTTACTGGTAATACATCCAAAGATTTTTGGAATTCCAGCTTCGTGGAATGAGGGCTCCTTCGAGAGACTCCAACTTGTATGCTCCGGGCCGCTGGACTCGTGCAATCCGGTATGACCCTTCATAGTTCGGGGCAAGCTTTCCTTGCTCGGCGGGCTGAGAAGCTTCAGCTCTCCTGAGGACGAGATCTCCTGCCTTAAAGAGCTTGGCCTTTACTCTGAAGTTGTAGTACTGTGCCGTTTTTCATTGATATCTCGCCATGCGAACTCGGGCTACCTTCCTTGTCCCCTCGATGAGATCCAAGTTGCCTCTAAGTTGGGAGGAGTTGGAGGCTGCGTCGTAATGTTCCACTCTTGGCGAGGGGAATCCGACTTCCAGAGGGATGATAGCTTCTGTTCCGTATGCTAGGTTGAAGGGGGTCTCACCGGTAGGAAGTCGGAATGTGGTCCTGTAGGCCTAGAGAACATTGTAGAGGTCTTCGACCCATTGCCCTTTGGATCAGTCGAGCATAGCCTTGAGGCCCTAAAGGATGGTGCGGTTCGTCACCTCGGTTTCTCCATTCGTCTGTGGATGAGCTACCGAGGTGAAGCGGTGGTCGATGCCGAGCTTGGAGCATAATTTTCTGAAATGGGTGTTGTCGAACTGACGGCCGTTGTCAGATATAAGGATGCGGGAGAGTCCAAATCTGCAGATTATTGACTTCCAAACAAAGTCCTGCATCTTCTGCTCGGAGATCCGGGCTACTGGTTCGGCTTCGACCCATTTGGTGAAGTAGTCGATGGAGACGACCTGAAATTTTCTCTACCCGGTAGCCAGGAGGAATGGCCCTAGGATGTCAATCCCCCACTCGACGAATAGCTAGGAGGCACCGATCGAGGTCAGCGGGGCCGAAGGTCGGCACTGGATGTTGGTGTTCCACTGGCATCGATCGCAACTTCGGACGAAGTCCAATGCGTCCTTCTGAAGTGTGGGCCAGTAGTATCCCTGACGCAGGATTTTGTGGGCCAGTGCTCGGCCTCCCAAGTGGTTTCCGCATATCCCTTCATGAACCTCTCACATAGCATAGTCTGCCTCTAACGGGAGGAAGCATTTAAGGAGGGGAGAGGTGAAAGATTTCCGGTAAAGCTTGCCTTCATATAATATGTATCGGGAGGCTAGACGCCTGATTCGGCGGGTCTCGAGCTCATCATTGGGGAGGGCTTCATTATGCAGATAGCTGACGAGCTCGTCCATCCAGCTTGGCTCGGTGTCGATGCAGAGGGTTGGCTCAGGCTCCTCTATGCTGGGCGTTTAGAGATATTCGAGCACTGTTGCCTTAGGGAGCTCGCTCATGCGGGAAGTCGCCAGCTTCGACAAGTGGGGATGTGGTGGATGTTGAAGGAGCTCAAGATGGACGCAAGATCTCGCACCTTTTGGAGATATCTTTGCATCGACAGCTCTCTTGCTTCAAAGTCCCCCAAAACCTGGCTCACGACCAGTTGGGAGTTACTGAAGACCTTCAGGTCCTCCACCTTCAGCTCTTTTGCTAATTTGAGCCCGGCAATGAGTGCCTCATACTCTGCTTCATTGTTCGAGGCGGGAAACTCGAAGCGTAGAGCCTGCTCCACGACTACCCCATTTGGGCTAGTAAGGATAAGACCTGCTCCGCTACCCTCCGAGGTTGAGAAACCGTCCATATATAGGACCTATGGCTGCCTCGGGGTCTCCTCCGCTGGCATGAGTGAGAGCTCGGGATCGTCCGGCAAAGTGCATTCCACGAGAAAGTCAACGAGCACCAGATCGGGAGTCCAAAGGCCGGGCCTCCGGTGGGGCGCCTCCAGGTCGGGCGCCACCAGGTCGGGCGTCTCGAGGTCACGTGCCGGTGATGCGTTCATGCATTTTGGAGTAATCCGTTTTTCTCCCAACAGAAACGATCCTTACTCGCACTACTACATTTATTTTTAGAAGTATAGGTTTGATTTTTTGTTGCCTGTGACACTACACCGTCGATCAATATATATTGTTTTAATCAAAAGGGTTGAAATTATAGCTATCCATCAAATACTCTCCCGGAGAAAATCACATGCATGGCTTTAGAAAGACTTATACGTTACACGTTCCGCATGCTAGCGTGACTTTTGTGATACGAGAAGAGAGTAAAAAAAAAACTCCCCGCATCAACTCGGATACCTCCCGGACCCACAGCGCAATCTAGCCGGCCATCCGGTTGGACAAACTAGGGCTCTTTTCTCCTTTTCTCCGTCGTGGCTACCCCTACCAAAACAAAGGACTCAGTCCGCTGCTTCGGACACAAAACTGGTGCAATGTATTAAATACCCCGCGGAAGAAGACGAAGAGAGCGAAAGCAGGGGACACGCGGAGAGAGAGCAAATGCCGAAATCATCATCACCGTCACCTATCATCACCCCCATGAACCCCATCATCAAAACCCACCCCCAAACCCTAACCCTAACCCCACCACCACCCCAACCTCCAACCCTAAACCCCAACCCCCCTTCCCAAGAGCACGACGACAGCGACGACGATCTCCTGCGCCTCCAATCGTACCCCCAATCCCTCCTCATGGACGAGGAGGATGATCTCGAGCCCAACCCCCACCGCGACCTAACCCTCAATCCCCCGCAGTCCTCCAACCCTAGTTCGGACGAATCCCCCTTCTCCTCCGTACTCTTACGCGATCCCGACGACGACGACGAGGAGGAGGAGGAGGAAGAGGCTGCCGACGAGGAGGACGACGAGATCGATGGCAACCAAGACCGGAAGCCCGCCCTCAACGCCCTCCCCGGGTCCTCCACTGCTCCCGCTCCCGCTCCCGCTCCCGGCCCCGCCCCCGCCCCCGGCCCCGCCGCCGACCCCCCCGTCCCCCCAGCCCCCTATATCGACCCGTCCCCCCACATCTCCTCCCAGTTCTACACCTTCAACCGTGACTCCCATGCCTTAATGGTGCGCTGCATCCTGGAGGGCCGGCTCGCGACTCCGGACGAGATCCGCGGCGCCACCCCCGCCCCCGTCCTCAAGTCGTGGCGCTCCGTGTGGAAGGACCGCAACGAGGACACCGCTTACCTGACGGCTTGGAAGCGCATCCAGGACAAGCTCGCGGCCCATCTCGACTCCACCCCAGGCTCCCTCCCTGCCCTCTTCTTCAAGAACAACCCCGCCCAGCGCGTCTCTCATGTCGACCAGTGGCAGGATATTGTCGCCACTGCGCATGCTGACCCTGACTTCCTCCGCCACCTTGGCCTCAAGGAGACTGTCGACCGCATCAAGCAGTCCTGGACCGTGGGCGCCAAGTTCTATGGTATTCCCGAGTCATTCATCCGGGTCTGTGTCGCTTCCTGCCCCGTCTGCACCTCTGCTTCCTCTGCCATGTCCCAAGGTGGTGTTTCTGCCGCTGCCCGCTCCAAGCGCCGGCGGTTCGAGTACACCGAGTCCTTTGATGTGCCTGCGAAGGATGTGCCTCGCCGGCTCCAGCAGCTCGCGGCTAAGCACAAGGTGGTTCTTTGCATCCGCCAGAAGTACATCCGGTACAAGCCCTTCATGGCAGAGGTGAAAGACTATGCCTGCCACCGAGCTGGGGAGCCATCCTCGGCCTCTGCTTCCTCCAAGAAGGCCAGGGTCTTGAAGAGGGAGCCTTACCAGTCCAAGCGATGTGGGTGTGGGTTCAGAATCCGGGCTATTGTTCCTATCGCCAACTACAATGAGAAAGACAAGACCTTTGTGTACCAGGAGGAGGGCACTGCAGTGTTCAAGCTGTATGCTGTGCACTCTGGGCATGAGCCTGGCCCGCTCGATGGGAATGCCAGGATCATGCACCGGGTAGTTGGGCACAGGGGGAGTTTCGACCTTGACCCAGCAGACTACGGGGTCAGGGACGATGCTGAGCCTGAATCATTCAGTAACCTTATAGGGAAGGATCACAGTGGGGATCTCCACCACATGGTGCTGCAGCAGCTCCAGGAGCTCAGGGTGGAGGCTGGGTTGCTGGAGGGGAAGATTGCTAAAATGCCACTGGAGATGCTGGGTTCTCTGTCACGTGAGCTGTTCGATATTCTTCACAGGCTGAGAAGTGTGGCTGGAACTCAACACGCAGAGGAGGCTCTGGTAGCAGGAGATGAGGAGGTTGGGCAGTGGGGTCATGATGGCAACCATCACCTTGACAGGCATGATAGGATTTTTGGTAAGGATGCAGAGATGATTAATGAGGAGGACAATGATTTTGATTCAACTCTTGGGGCCATTGTCCCATGGGACAGGATGTCGGCAGAGTGCCAGGATAGGAAGCTGCTTATGAGGGAAAGCTTGAAGCCAGACAAGTGGATGATGAAGGAGGATTGTGGCGACTTTGATGAGAAGAGCATTCTGAATTGTGGTGAGGATGCGGACTCCAAGCTGATAAAACCCTTAAGGCATGATGGGACCATTGTGCAGGACCCGAATCTGGTAGGGATACAGGCGGATGGATTCTATCCTGATGTTGCGAAGTGGTATGATTCGCCGAGCAGCTTGGATCCTGGTGCAGATTCTGTGGATAGTGGATTTAGGCATGGAGGAATTGTATGACGTAGTGTTTAGGAATTGCGTGGTTTGCCTTCCTTGATGTTGGAAGGGATTTGTAAATTCTGTATAGTGGGGGAAAGTTGGGACCCACCTTCAGATTACTAGGTGGAGCTTCCCTTCAGTATCACTTTTGGTTGTTTTATATGCAGGTTGCATTTATCAATTAAACCATGTTTAGTAGGCTTGTTCGTGATGGCGCTTGCAGTCATGAGCTACCGGCTAGTTGTTTCCATTTTTGCCTACCCTTGGCCTTTTCTGGCACTTTCTTCGCTTAACCATAATCACGACTGGAAATACTTGTATTACTATATATGGTTTCTTGCATCTACATGGCTAAGCATGGAATGTTTCTGTGAATTAATGTGGCAGGTTATGATTTGTATTCTGAATTATTGAGGTCATTCGTTGGTAGGCGCATTATAGCATTTGTAGCAGTACTTTCAATTGTTTCCTCTTTGAATGATATTAGCATGAATGGAGCGTCTCTTTTGACTGTGTGGTAGTTTATATTACTCATGCAGCTTTGCAGATTTCGCATGCAGTTTAAATCTATGAAGCAGTATTGCCATTTATTTACCTTGTCTTGTGAATATGACAACATATTGTTTGCCTTATGTCAGCATTATTAGGAGCTGTGGTAGTAGTTGTAAGTGGTTTTATTTAGTTTTGATGCTCTGATAAGTTCTCTACTTATGATTAGTTGCTAGCAAGGAAGTTTCTGCTTCCTTTCCTAATCAGGCAAGGGGTTTGGTATTTTCTACATATGATTATCCATTTGCTGCTTTTTTTGTTGCATACTCTTTTATATGATTATTTCTTTATACCATTTAATGTTGAAGTGCTTCTTCTTCTTATCAGGCTATAGTATATCATTAAAAGTCAGCTTTTATGACATTTTTTTTCTCTTCCTTTGTCATATAATCAAGGTTAGAGGAACCGGTACCGGACCCCGTACCGGTTCTCTGGCGGCACGGCTCGGTATGGGCCTGCGCCGTGCCATGCCGGGCCTGTATTGACACAGGGGAGCAGACGGGAGAGAGGGAGAACGAGAGAGAGCGGGGGAGGGAGGGAGGGAGGGATGCCGGCGGAGGCCGGCGGAGAAGAAGGGCCTCTTAAGCGGCCTTTCTTCCTCGGCATCGGCCCCCTCGCAGCCTTCGCCGGGCTCTGCCGGCATCCTTTCCCTTTCCCTCCCTCCCCTACTTGTTCTCTCTTTCCTTCTCCTTCTCTGGCTCCGGGAACGCGTCCCGTTTTGGAGCCGGAACCGTATTAGTGAGCCACCGGTACGGTTCGAAACGGGCGGAATTGGTCGGTTTGGGTCGATTCCGCCGACGTTGCATGTAATGTATATCGATTTATTTGATTTATGACATATGACTATTTTAGTCATTTTATCAGACAAGCTGTGTTGGATTTGGACCATGTGGTTGCAATTGATATTCCAACCAAGCTTAACTTGATGCCTTCTGTCAAGTTGCTCGAGTGTTTTGATGTCTGTCCTTGCTTTTGGCTACTTTGTCACCTTAAAACTTAAATAGTGCACTGTATTGTTGAGAATTTCTCAGTGATAATGCCAACTATGTATTTAGTGATCTTTGACCTACGTGCCTGTTGCATTATCACTTTCTTGTGGACATATTGGTTATTTTCCCAAGTCTTTTGAAATAAAGAGGTGTTCCAAATCATGTCTTGTTGTCTTGTTGTGTTCCTGTCTAATTAATATTGATCATGTCTTCGCTGTTTTAACCTGTCATCCTATATACCTGAGAACCATCTTTGGTGAGACTTTATCAGCCTTCTATTGCACAAATTTATTCTGCATGAAACAACCTCCCACTTGCTATATCTTATGACTTCTAATCTTTTTCTAGTTAGTTATCTTGGACCCCAGTTTCTCCCAAGTTTACACATTAACAATCTTGCCTCTGCCAATTTCATATTATTCCTAAAGGTACTCCGTACTGCTCAACATTTTGATCTGTATAGACTCTTCAACTTCTGATTTAATTGTTGAAGAAGGGGAGGTCGACTTGGTTCAGATTCTTGCAGCATTGTGTCAGATTGTAGAGTGCTTGAAAAGAAAGGTTCTGTGAAGGAGACTGCAAGTTTGATGAGTGTACGTCTGGTAATCTGGATCAGAAGAGCATTCCCACCAGTTCGATGCACTCCCATAAGGCATGACACTACAGTGGTGGCAGAACTGAATTTGGTCACAAAGTGAGCATGTTTCTTAATGCTTGATTGTTATTTTTCCTTAGATATATATTTTTTTAGATGGATTCATCCATGATTTTCCATACTCACATTTTTGCAGTACTAACTACTGAGTTTCATTCTTGTAGCTGCATGGATATGCAATAAATTTGTGGTTGCTGGTATTAATATGTCAGGTATTTTATAGGAGAGTTGTATTGTTCTGATGAAAGGTGAATGTGATCTTTGCTTCATTATTAGGTCCAGTTTGACTGATTTTAGTTAGAGGATCTGAACACCACATTTCCTGAACATTTTACAGCTCTCTTTGGAGTCTTTCTTGTAGAGTTTCCTTACAACCATAATTTAGGGTTTTATTTTAAGAAGATGACTGATTAGCTCTTTTAGGCTCTAGTATTGGATATTGTGGAAAAGGCTAATTTCCTTGATGCCGTCCGAGCCACTAATATGTACGTCTAATGGTCTATAGCGTGTTCAAAGCCTTCTTGGAAATCTTTTGTTGGGAGACTAACATGTGCCTAGCTCCCCATTGTGAGTTAGGCTTCTCTCTTCGGGACATGTTAGCCCACCCTCATCTTCCAACCAGGGGTTACGAGGAGTTTTTTCCGAACCAATGAAGAGCTCGAGGTCGTTCTCCGGTCAAACCTTACTTTCTATCATGTGATGGTTGAGGTATTCCTTTACTTCCATATAGGGACAACCTTGTTGGCATTAAGCACTGGATGCTCCATTTCTTTGGCGTTCGTGAGACCGACAAGGGAAGAAGGGCCGGAGTTAAAGTCCAGTTCAGGTATCCTTCAACTGAAGGAACATTCCTCTGGCTACCAAGTAAAACTGCGAATTATGAAAACAATCATACTGGTTTATGTAGTGCTTAGTAGTTTTTTTAATTAGGTTTTAGATTTATGCAAAAATATGGATTATTTATGAAAACAATCTAACTTGTTTATGTAGGGTTTAATGCTTTCTTCAATTTGACTCATTTAATGCTTTCTTTAATTAGCTTTTAGATTTACATAATGCTTTGTTCAATTTGTTTGTGTAAACAATTTGATTGGTTTATGTGGTGTGTAATGCTTTTTTTTTTTTTTTCAATTACCTTAAATTTTACAGCTTTTTATGATCTATGAATTTGTTGTAGTTATGAGGAAGCATGCCAAAAGGGGAAAAAAAAAAAAGGTTTCTTCTTTGTAAAGGGGAAGTCTGATTTGCAGATTTTCTGCTGTTTGAAATACTGGCAAAGAAAAAGGAAAAACAAAACAAAGAGCCTAATTATACTTTTCCAAGAGAACCCCCAATTTTACATTTTGTTTTTTTGAATGCTTTTGCCAGGAATCAGGAAGCAGACATGGCTACAGCTCCCCACCTCCCCCCATGACATGGCCACCCAAACCAACACCCCAAAATAAAAGGGTTTGGATTTATGTGTGGTTGCAATTTTTAAGTATTTAGCAACTTTTCTCGAACAAAGGGCTTTTGCCTTTGTTGTGTTATTTGCTTTTTTCTGACTTAAACTGTTAAAGTACTTCTAAACATCTTTGCTAACCTGGTTTTGTTTTTCTTATATATTAAACCGTTATCCTATATTAAAATTCTTAGAACAAAGGTAATGTAGGAATGCAATTTTAGTGAAAATGGAGATGAAGATGAGGTTGCAAGAGATATCACAAGGTGATAGGTTTTGTTATTTAGAATCGACTATGAAAAATAACATAGATTTAGATGAAGATATATGTAATGGTATTAGATCTGGTTGGATAAAGTCTAAAGTTTTTTTGAGGTATAATGTAATAAATGCATACTTTGGTGACTTGAATGGAAATTTTATAGAAAAATAAGGCCTGCAATAGGTTCGAATATTTGGCAATAAAGATGGTTCAGAAAACAAATATAGCAGAAATGAGGATGTTGAGATGGATGTATCGTAAAACTAGAACAAATAAATTGATAAATAAGTTTGCTAGAAGAGTTATCGGATTTGCATAAATTAAGGACATGGAGAATTTGATTAGGATGATATAGGCGTGAAAATGAATATCTAAGGGGCGTTGGTAATACGTACTTTAATAATTTGATTGAAGGATGGAGGATGCAAAGGCCTAAGGTAACATGGATGGAAGTTGTGAGAAAAGATATGGAAAACTTGAAATTACATCAAAGATGGTCTTGAATAGGAATTCTTTGCAAATGTGGATCTTATGCATGAGGCGGCTTATGTGGACCGCACCATGTTGCCTCTATGCAATTACTATATGGGGTCATACCACTTGTTGAAAATGCTGTCCAAGCATTATATGACCACATAACCAGCTTGCTTAGCATTGTGCAGCTGCATGTATGGCTTGCTTAGCATTATGGAGCCACATATGAGGCCCATTCTTATGTGGTCCTGTGCAGATGGAGCAGATGCAAGCTCGTGGTCAGTTTGGCTGTGTTTTTGATAGGGGTATTGATAATGTTAATATGTTAAGTATGCTTTGACTATCGCTATTAGGTATTAAGTACTAATTAGTAAGCACTAATTATTAGTTCTTATTGTTATGATTATTATTATTTATCCACAAAATTACTACTATCATTATATGACCACATAACCAGCTTGCTTAGCATTGTGCACCTGCATGTATGGCTTGCTTAGCATTATGGAGCCACATATGAGGCCCATTCTTATGTGGTCCTTTGCAGATGGAGCAGATGCAAGCTCGTGGTCAGTTTGGCTGTGTTTTTGATAGGGGTATCGATAATGTTAATATGTTAAGTATGCTTTGACTATCGCTATTAGGTATTAAGTACTAATTAGTAAGCACTAATTATTAGTTCTTATTGTTATGAATTATGATTATTATTATTTATCCACAAAATTACTACTATCATTTTTATTGTTTTTATTGTACTTAATGTATTATTTGTATATTCAAATAGTTAAAAAATACCAATTGCATATACACTCACGCACATGGTCTGCATATGTGGTCCCTTGATTTTCTGAATTCTGCATATGCTCTATATGGTCCCTTGATCGCTTGCATACTGTGGCTGCCTTTTGAAACAATGATATAATCCTTACTAAATCTCTTACTTGACAACTAAATATTTTGCTTAGGATGAATTCTCTATTAAAGATTGTAAACATTTTGATGTCTGTGACTGAATGGCACATGACATTTGATTCTTGAATGAGAGTCAAAGACCATGATTAATATATTTGGCCATGTCTTAGTAATGTTGATAGGTCTTTTATACTATGAAGTATGAAACCATGTTTCTTGCTATCTGACTTGTGAGCCAGTACCTTCCCTCCCCCTTTTCATTTGTTCCACTTCCTATCTCACCAAGAAGCTGACCTCAAATACTTGGGACAAGCCTGGAAGTTTATGGTTATTACTTAATTTGCCTATCAAGATCATTTTTGGAGATGGTTCATATATTGGGCATGCAATTAATTATGGTATTCCTAGATGGTTTGGTACCTCTGGCATTCACAACTGAAAATCCTATACTGCCGACATTCTAGAGGGCTTCAATTCTCTGTATAAGTGGAGTTTGTGCAATCAGACTAAAAGGTTGCATCTTGCATCTTAGTAATGCAGTTATATTGAAGCCAAGGTTTCAAATCTCGGTCTTGGGTCTGGGGACCCGGTCACAGATTGGGTCAATATGGTAGTAGGACAAGATCGTACCAACTCTTGAGATAGCCTAGCCGATAATTGACTAGGACATGTTTTGTTTTTATTTCTCTCTTATTTGTTGTTTTTAATGCTTGTTACAGACTTTTTAGTTTTTGTTTAGGTCATAATTTAGGACTAAGAGAGATTTTTGAGCTCATGATTGTGTTTGTTGTGCAGGTACTAATATTGGCACCAATTTGAGCAATTGAAGCGGGGTCTAAGTTCTTTCCTGACCACCATTCTCTCTCTCTCTCTCCTGACTCTCTTTTCTCCCCTGGCTTACAAAGCAAATGGCAAAAACAAAGTGGCTTGAGCATCTCCTTTTGACACTTCTTGGTGGTACTGGTGGGTATTTGGTTTGTCACAAGCACCATCCTGGATCTTACTAGTTGGTCCCAACTCCGCCAACTTGGTTTGTTATGTTCTAGAGTTGGGGACTTAATCTCAAGACTTCTCATCTCACCAATCCGATCCAGGATGGGCTAGTACAAACTACAAACTGTGATTTGAATCCCTGATTGAAGCGTAAGTTATGGAATTAACCTGTGTATTGCTCATTCTTCTATTAAGATAAATAGAATTATGCATAACTGGTCGTTAGTAATTGACCATGTTAAATGTACATTATATGGCTGTGCTTTTTACATCACATACTTTAGTGCCCTCAAGCAGTCTAATTATTCATGTACCATTCTATTTATATACTTGAAATATTAACGATGTTAAACCATTGTTGTTATTATCAATAATTTTCCAATAGTGGATCATCTGTTTTTAAATTCCTTGTATGAAGGGTGGCATTTTGCTTAATTTAATATATGCATTAATGTAGGCTCTGCCTAAGTGCTATTTACCCCTTTATCCAGCTTGTCATGTATGGTAATTCATCCTGGTATCTTGCTGATGATGTAGGTCATGTATTATTTGGATGATGAGTCATATTTTGTAGCTGCTGATACTTTGATTGGTAAAAAATTCTCGAAGTACTTAATTTTGTCAAAGCTTTCTTATTCAGGTATTGCAGGATATCTATGGAGTGTTTCTTTGATTCTTCGGAACCTATTGTTTCCGACCTTGGACTGTTAATTGCTTATCAATTAAAGTGGGATCAAATCATGAATATGCTGCAGCAAAATGCTTGAATTTTCTGATCTATGTTACGTGCTATCTTTTATAGATAAAATATTGTTCATACTGATATTTGTAGTTATATTTTGTTCATCAGTATTTTTTTGTGGTTTAGTTGAACCTTGTAATGTCAATATAGATTTTGGATAGGCATGAATTTGTACCTACTTATCCGCTTCTATGAAGGTTGACAAGGTGGCCAGTCAGTCCTAGCAGGTAGGGACCTTTGACTGCCTAGATGGACCGCCTAGTGCTTGGCAGTCCATCTTTAAACAAGGCAAAGAAAGACAATATTATCAAAAAATATTACAGCTGATTTTTTTTTTTGGTTTTCAAAGTATGCAGGTAAATAACCAAACAAATCATTATAGCTTAATTGGAGTTAAGATTAATCAATAGCAAGAAACATTTTCATCGCATACCAATCTGCCAATGGTAAGAGTGACCAGTGATAACAAAGGCAAATTTATTAAAAGTTAAAGACTTTAACATGCTACAACTAAATAGTAACAACATGTGAACAAGAAACAATGATTACAATTTGCAATAGGATGGGAATAATTAAGAGGGGAAAAATAGAGAAAATAGAAAAAAAAATGCAACATCGGGAAAACGAATAAACAATAGAGAACAAAAATAGGAAAAAATGCAGATAGAGACAAGTCAAAAATGAAGAGGATGAAGATGAGAAGAAAAGGAAGGATCTCTTGAAAGAAAAGGGGAAGAAGAGAAGGAAGAAGAGAAGAAGAAAGGATCATTTGAGAGAGAGGTAACAAGAATAAGAGGTGAAGAAAAGAGCAAGAAAGAGAAGAAAGTGGAAGAAGACGAAGCATGGGGAAAAAAGAAAGAGAAAATAAACATGAATACACACACATAAAACATAGCTTCTGTGATCTGTTAGTCAGTCATTGTGGTGGGTGTTACTCGAACTGACCATTTGACTTGTTAAGCTTATTTCAGTCACAATAATAAAGATACAATAAGGCATTGAAGTACATGTAAGAAAAAATGGGAGCGCACATTTGTTTGAATAAGCGGTTCCTTATCTGTCACTTCCTTGGCAGCCAGGTCTCTTTGGTGCCTAGGCAGACCATCTAGATGCTGAGTTTGACAACACTGGTCACTATACATTATTTTTGATGCCTGTGCTGGTTTATTAATTTTATTTGCATGCATTATGTTGTAAGTATTCTTTATGCTTTGTGTCTTGGATTTTGGCAGCCATGTCCGTTTTATAGCATTAGTTACCATAAATTTTTATTTTCTGGAAATTAGATGCAGGACTTCTACACAGGTATTTGATATTGAAGCCTGAGGGATTAATAATAAACTGTTGATTCAAGCATTGCAATTATAAATGTTGGGCCCAACAAACAAGAGCCAGTCAAGTAATGGATGTGGCACAAATGCCATGGTTTGTGCCACAATCTCTAAGCAGCTGATATGCATAGAAATTTTGAAGCTGAAGGCATTTTTCAGGAAAGGTGGTCCATGAATCTGAAGGTCTGCAACATTTTCTCTCTTTTTTTTTGGGCTGTCATGGGAGGCACTTAGAAATTTAATTACATTTGGGTGGTTGCATGCATAACAGCATCCCATCTTTGATAGAGTTGCAATGCTATGTTACGTTAGATGCATCTAGTTGTACAATTCTGGTTTAAGTTACTCTAGCTTTTCATCTACTAGAAAAATGTAATAATGATAAGTTTAATCATCAAATAGCCCTAAAAAAACAAAGTCTACCTTTGCTTTCTATGGTTTCATTTATAGAAGTTGTCATTTATTAATATTTCTTTGTATGGATCTTAGAGGGTAAAGTATGCTATATCGGTGAAGCATGGCATTTTGTGGCCATCCCGACAGACAAAATGGCCAATTTTTGTTCAATCTGATATAGTGTAAGAATCGAGATGCAAAGGAGTGGAGCACTGTATGTGGAGTTGCATGCGACCTGCAGGAGGCTGGATCTCCCGTCTAGAAGAGGAATATAAGATGAGGGGGAGAGCAATAGTGTGGAGAGGTGGAGGAGGGCTCTAGCGAGATGGAGGTGTGGGGGAAGAGACAAGTGGAACATTTGTGGGGAGGGTGGAGTGGCGGAGGCAGCGGCTGCTTGTAGTGGGATCAGGGTGGGGAGAGCAGGGGAAGAGGTGTGGGAGAGAGGTGGAGGGTGGAGTAGACTGCCAGCTATGGGATCATGTAGGGGGGAGCAGAAGAAGAGGTTGAGTGGCACGTGAGGAGAGAGGAAAGTAGAGGAGGCGGAGGTGAGGAAGGAGAAGAGAGGGGGATTGGTGGAGGGTGGGGGCATGGACTAGGAAGAGTGGGCGCCGGGGGGTGGGGTGGGTGGATGAGGGGGAATGCAGAATGAGGAGCGTGAAGGTGGGGGGGGGGGGTTAGCGTGTAGTGGGGAGTGTGGAGGAGAGGGTGGGGGGATGTGGAGTGGGGAGCATGGAGGAGAGGGGCTGCTGAGTAGGGAGCAAGGTTTGCTGAATTGGTACTGAAGGAGGTACCAGCTGGCAATTGTTTCAGCACGGTACGGGTCCGTACCCTGCTGATTTGGGGTGTGTCGACATACGAAGAGCCAAAGAGGGCGAAAAGGAGATAAGAGAGAGAGGGAGAGGGAGGGAGGCAAGGTTCGCTGTCTTGGTACTGGACTCCGTACCGGGACCATATTCTTATAGTGTTAGTGCACGGTACAATATGAAATGGCGAGGCGTATCGAGTGTCGGTATGATATAAGATTGCATACCAATTCGGTATAGTATGCCCGATATGATACGGTACCAATCCGTATGGCAAACCTTGGAGGGAGGGATGAAGTGGGAGGATGAGGGCAACCCTAACCCTAACTTGGCCCTGAGAGAGGGGAGGGGGGTGACAGGGAGGAAGGGGGAGGGTGAGGGAAACTCTAACCCTAACCCAACCTAGAGAGAGGGTGGGAGGAAGGGGGAGGACGAGGGAAACCCTAACCCTAACCCGATCCAAGGAGAGAGGGTGGGAGGGCAGGACTTACTAGAATGCATGCCGGGGGGGTGTGTGTTTCTAAGTAGGGAGGCATACTCTCGAGTATCCCGAGCCCCGAGAAAATGAATTACGAGTGGGCCGAACCATGTTTAATGGTCTGGGGAAGGGAGGTTTAAGTGAACTGGCTCCATTTTCATTTTTAAAGCTTGAACCGTGCCGGTTCCTGACTGGCCCGATTCGGTATGCCTGGAACTGGCCGGTTCAATATGTTTTGGGAAACCATGGTAGGGAGCTTTGATTGAGAAGTCCAGGGCATGAGCGACTCAAGGCTGCATCTTGTCATGTGATAGATTTGTCTGTAGGATGAGTTGCAGCAACTCGGGCCTGATCTGCAGCCCTTTGGCAACTCGAATGGCAACATGTAATTTAACTATAGGCCTTCAAACACTTGTAGTGATGCTCGCCTGCAGGTGGAGCTGTATGCAGCTCCTCCTCCAGAGCTCCAAATACATCCTAAATGAATGTTCTGTGTACAGTACTCTGAGGAGAAGATCTGTGATATGATGCAAGGGAGAAGGATAGCTGAGACCTAAAATTTACTAACTATTTGACCTGTTACGAAGTATTTAATTAAAAGTCTGAAGTTTAAGAAGATTCCGAGCATACATTCTGTCCTGTCTTTTAATTCTTTCCTCTGAACACCAAGTAAGCCTGTCCATAGCCAAACATGCGCAGCTGTGGTCTTGCCAACTCATGAATATCCCTTGCTGCTCTTGGTTGCACCAGAGGGCTGGTGAAATGGAATGGAAAAACAGGAAGCAAAGGTTTATTATTTCTTTCAGTTTTTTTGTTTACTTGTTTGAGGCAAATAAAGAAAAGTAAATTAGAAATGACTAGCTTGGTGATCCATATTGATGCATAAAGTTCTCAGAAAGCTTTGATGATGATATTAGTTGTTAAGGTGCATAGAGAATAATAAATCAGGAGTCTCCTTGAAGAAAACACGGATGCAAATTCCCCTATTAGGCAACGAATATCTTCTACTCTTCCCTAACAATGTTTGGAACAGCTGCATATTGGTTTCTCAATTTGTGGAAAACATGTTGATGCTGAAGGGTACCAGTGACAGCATCCTACTGTTCTCCAGATTCATTAGTCACAGGTTGCTATATTTCAGTCCAAGTGGAGCAGCATAGTGGAGCCATGAATGGCATATTGGTGAGACCAATTATGTGAAACACTATTGTGGAGATTTAACAACTGTGGATGGAAAAACAATGGGTTCGAAGTATGGAGATTGCAAGCTCTCCATGTGAGTTTGAAAATCATGTTTCTAATAACTAATCTTATGGGTCCCCAAACCTATTGGCGGGTGTTAAGATCTTCTGTTGCAACTGAAAAAGGGTGTAAAGTTGGAGGTTTCAGACTTCTATGGAGAATATACCTTAAAGTATTTCATATACTTTGCAGAAGTATATGTGACTAGAATATGAACCATTGTGTTGATGTGCTGAGTGCTGAATGGCACCACACGTGATGAAATATCTTGGACTTTTGGGGAAGATTTGAGAAATACTTTAGCTTATAAAATTTGCAATCTTGACCCAACCCAAAGTTTGACATTTGTAATAAAGATCAACTTTTTGTACTCTTGGAAGTTGATTTTTTTGAGTATTATTATTACACTGAAATATGAGGCATTTCCTTATTTACATGTAATATCTTAAAAAATTTGCTGATACTCATGTAAAAAATGCCTTTATTAAGTCTGTCTGCCTGTCTTTTGTTGTCTGTTTGCTGAAGTGAGGTCTTATATGCTGAGTCAATATGTTGGACCCACCTACTTTCTAATTGAACTAGGAGGAACCAACCTACTTGGGCTACTGATCTACATAGGTTGACCAACCAATCTTGCCTATAAATCGAGGTATGCAGAACCGACTGAACCGACGTACCGGTGGGGACCGGTACCGGTTTGGTACCCGTTGCAAGCGGTACCAAACTAGCCAACCGTAAAAAAAAAAAAAAACGCGACCCGCGCCCATGCGCGTCCTCGTTTTAGCCACCCCGCGTGGGCGCGTTGCCCTGTGTGCGGATGCCCTTTTTTTTCTTTTTTTTTTCCTTTCCTTCTTCCTCCTTCCTGAACTCTCTTCCTCTCCTTTCTTCCCCTCTCTCCTCCTCTCTTCTCCTCTCTTTCCCCCTTCTCCCGCGAGCAAAGAAGGGGTTAGAACTGCAAGCAAGACGGGTGATCCTTGTCGGCCCGAGGCCCGGTGCGACAGGTAGGCTTCTTCTCTTCTTCTTTCTCTTTTTCCTCTTCTTCTTCTTCTTCCTCTTCTTTTTTGTCTTCTTTCTTCTTCTTCCTCTTCTTCTTCCCCGGTGTCGGTACCGGGCTTGTACCGGTTCGAATCAAACCGGTTTCCACCGGTACCAGGTTGTACTGGTGCGAACCACGGGTAAGGAGCCGCTCAGTTCCGACCTCTTTGGGGTCGGAACCGAGTTCTATGGCTGTGTAGGAACCGACCGGTTCAGCATACCCTGCTATAAATAGAGGCAAGAAAGGTAAGCGCATGGGTAAAGGAAGGGTAGCTCGGCTAGAGAGAGGAGCAATGCTGTCATTTCAGGCCCATGCATTTTGATACTCTAAAACTTATGGTCTTCCAAACTTTGTGATTCTCTTGTAAGGGACTCTTCCTTGCGTTTAAAATTTAAGATATTACGATTTGCTCCATTTTTGTCTTTACCACATTCAAGTTTAATTGTTGTCTGAAATTCGAAAACTTAATATTCTTTTGACAATATATGGTTTTTTTTGCAAGTAATTTTTCCATGTGCTTTGGAAGTAAGTTTTATTTGTTTTTTTAAATCTTGTAGACATATCATTTTGTGTGCTATTTTGAAGTTCTAAACCTTTGGTCATTTTCAAAGTTTGTCTTCTCTATAATGGGTATTTGTTTTAAAGTTGTTCTGAAATTTATAGTTAATTGCCAAACCCTTAACTCTTTTATATTGGCAATCTAGACTTAAGTTGGTTCCTAAGATATTTCAGATTTCTAATTGAAAATCATGAAATCATGGGAGTTTTTGAATCGTTATGCTAAACTTTGACTTGAATCATATCTTTATGGGAGTCTTGTAAACATCTGTCTTGAAATGGAGTGTTTGTTTCCTTCGGAGATTTTTAATAATTGTTCCATATGGAGCTTGTGAGAACCTGTTATATCTGAAAATTATGAAAAATTATAAATTACAATTTGAAACCCAGCTAGGTGGTATTGAGTGGCTTCATTTGAATTATCAATAAGAATATTTGTGGACTTCTGACTAGGTGGTTTATGTGGCCTCATTTGAGTTATTAATGATCATGGTCTGCCGAACTAGTCCGTACCGGCCGGTTCGGGCCGTATCAGACCGGTTCGGCCTGGAACCGATATCTAGACAACGTGGAAATCAATTCCAGGATGTCTCGGGTCGGTACCGACCGGTACGCATACGTACCGGCTGCGTACCGGCCAGTATCGGTGCCATTTTTTTTTAATCATAGCGCGCACGCTGTGGATTTTAAACCACAGCGCGCGGGCTGTGGTGTCAGAGCAAGTGTCCCAAAAAAAAATTAAAACAGAAGTCCGATTCGTACCGGACCGGTTCCGGTATGAACCGGTCTCGAACCGGTTCCGGTATGAACCGGTCTCGAACCGGTCCGGTAGGCGACTGGTACGCCTGCCGGTACCGGTTTAGCAGATCTTGTTAATGTTGATATACTTGGACCCTTGGCAAAGTAGTATGAGTGGACCTTGAGAATATGAGTGGCCTCATCTACATTACCAACAAGGGTAGTGGGCCTTATCCAAATTATTGGTAAGGGTATAAGCAAGGTCTGCTGAACCGACCTGTATCGATCGGTTCATCCCGTACCAGACCGGTACCGAGCCGCACCGGTCCGGTACAGGGGTATAAAACGGTTCCGACCCAATATGGGTCGGAATCGTTTGGTTTGAGCCTCGTACCGGTGCGAACCGGCTCGGTTCGCACCGGTACATGTGTGAACCGGTGCGAACCGCTCGGTTCGCACCGGTATGAGCTCGAACCGGTGCGAACCGAGCCGGTTCGCACCGGTTCGCTTCTGAAAAATAGTGCCAGCGCTGTGGCACTTTGAAAATGCCATAGCGCTGGCCAGAGGCTGGCACTTTCAAAAGTGCCATACTGGGGCACTTTTCAAAGTGCCACTCAACCCGATTTTAGATATTCGAGAGTGCTTTAAATGTATGTAATTGATTGTATCTTAATTTGAAAATATTTTATGTTCTTCATCTCATTATTTGAATCATTTGGAAGTAATAAGTTGCATCATCTACTTTTAACCTTAAACCTAAACATAAAAACATCAAAAAAAATCCAAAAGTGAAAGAACTCAAAAAAAAAAAAACGACTATGGGGTCGAAACCAGGCCGAATGTGCCCCATCGGTACGGTATCGGTTCGGCTCGGTTCGGCACCGGTACCGTACCGTTACCGGAGCCGACCGGTACGTCGGTACCATCGGTACCGCGAACCTTGGGTATAAGTATTCTTACATTAGCAATGAGGATATGAGCGACCTTTAGGGTCTAAGTTAACCTTTGTAAGAAGATGTGAAATTATGGGAACTATCGTAGCTTTTTAGAAATATGAAATGTGCTTTGGTTGTTTTTATAGTGATTTATTCTTGATTCGAAGATTTCAAAGTTTTTGTATTTTCATTATTGAATTTTTTTGCAGAACCTTCACTTGAAATTTTTAACAATTATTCTTTTATGTTCAGCTCTCCATAAGATTATGTATTTTCACCGTTTTATAGTGTCTTGTTCTTTAGGGAAAATTTTGATTTTGTTTTAGTGAATTTGCACTTGAAAAGTCAATTGTTTTTCAATGGAAACTTGAATTCTTTTGACCATGGTATGCTGTACCGGCCCGAACTGAGTGGTACAGGGCGTACCGTACTATACTGGTTCGGTACCGGCACCTGGTATGGGTAGCGTACCGACACTCGATATGCCAAAAAAATTTCATACCGCAATGTACCGACATTGTGCTAGTGTGGCACTGGTATGGGGTCCGGCACCGAGACGACGTACCTTGCTTTTGACTATGGTAGAAGTTAGTCGCTGAGCTGTGTAACTTATTTCATCTATATATAATGTCTTTAGAGTAATTTGTAAGGGACATGGGGGAGCTTTTCCAAGAAAGAGGCCACAATGTTCTGAAGTCATTGGACCTAGTGATTTTTGAAGCAACATTAGAAAAATGGTAGTTTCAATCTTGCTTGTATTTTTAGCATATAATTTTATGTCAACTAGGATATGTTCATAATTTTTTTAATAGAATTCTATTTAATATTTATGGTTTTAAATGTAGCTTTCTTATGTTTTACTTGATTATATGCTTTTTTTAAAGGGTTGTTCAATATTATTGTTAGTTTTGATTAATTAGGTAGTCAAATTTTGGGATTTGTATAAGTTGAAATCTTAGGGCGTAACGTGAAACATGTGGTGGAGTTGGGTTCAAGAACTGAAATGGAGAAATGGTGACAGTGCAATGGTATCTAGGATGAGGTGAAAACTCTGTTGAAAGGAAGATTTTCCCCATGGGCTATCAAAAGAGCTTGACTGTCAGGTTCTGCTGGTTTCATCAGAGGGGAGTAAGGAACAAACAGAGCAGTTCTTAGAATTGTCAACATGAATCAGAGTTTATGAAGTTGAAGAACTGTTAGGACAAAGTATAAAGCAGGCCTTAGGACTATGATTTAGGATTCAGGATAATATGTCTAATTTTAGTCTTTGGACGATAGAGATGGCACGCAAGGTGGCCTTGGAGATTGAAAAGAAGCTGAGGAAAGAAATTTAACATGTGCTGATCTCCTCTATGGTTGGTTGTAGCACCAGTTAGGACAGTCGACTAAATCTTTAAAAGACGGGTCTAGATGAACTTGTTTACATGTTTCAAATGTGGAGAGGTGGGAAATACTGGTAGTGATCATCCTTTTTGCTGTTAGGGGAATATGAAGATAATGGAAGTGAGAGAAGAAAATGTTGGTGAAGTTGAAGAATGAGATGACCTCAGTGACACTGTGATCTCTAAGTACGACCAACAGATGGACCCTAACCCCTCGACCCAGCACCCAGAGAGAGATGGGAACAATTAGCAACATAATTGTACCGACTATGCAGAACTCTAAGCTTGTTGTTATGGGCTTCACTGCAACATAGATGTTGATGATGGGGGTTCCTTATTCTTGAATGAGTTTGTTCAGTGATGGACTGTGGTACAAACAATATTTACACTTTATTTTGCGGTACATTGCTAGAAGATTATAGCCTAAACATGCCGCCTGTTGTATGCTTTGTTGGTCATTTACCCGACGAGTGGGTAGGGTTTGAGGTAATACGAATTAATATTAGAAGTTCTGTCTGAAACTTCAAATCCAAAACAAAGAAGTTATGGTTTCAGTTAAGGCTAGTTTTAACTATTGTTGGTTTCAGAGTTACAGTGAAACTAATAAATAACTAATGAAAGACACCTTAATGATTCAAAAACTAATCAAAGGCTGATCCTCGGCATCCGTATCACTTAGGCCAATAGGCAGGAGCCTACCGACAAATTTCGATCCTTGGATTGGTCTGCAGCGACCAAACATGACAACACATGGTCAAACTTGCCTAACCATGTCCAGTTGATGAAATCCCTCTTCGGTGGGTGACACATGCAAGGGAATTGGAGTATTAGGAGATCATGATGAAAAGTTATCCAAATCTGGATGTTCAGTATCCTGAAACAGTGTCTTTTAGCTGTAGCTCAGTTGACATTGAACTGGAATTTAACGGGTTACATTAGACTTTGCATAATTTTTTCAGATTTCTGAGATTACAAGTGTGAAGGTTTTCTTTTAATTTATATTGTGTTAAATGAATTAGATTTTCGAATTGGCTATTGGATTACCTAGAATGCTTCATACAAGGCTGTAGAAGCTTAATTTCAATCAGATCTCTACTGATCTGATATGTAGAAATGAAACAGCAGTTGAAAATTAGAGAATGAATAAGAGTAGAAACATGTGTGTAAGAGAGGGAGAGCGCTTGTCTCTTCTTTCATTTATTTTTTCTTTAAACCAGAAAACTGGACTCCTAGTTGAATTAAAGCCTCTTTTAAGCAATGTGTCTGGCTTTTCTTACTAACTTGAGTCCTATTGGATTCACATATAAACGTAGAATGCATATCTTCACCAAGAGGGCGAGCCTTGGCGTAACGATAAGGTTGCTCCATTGTTACTTGGGTGTCAGGAGTTCAAAATATAGAAACAACCTCTCCGCATGTGGGGATAAGATTGTGTACATTTGACCCTCCTAGACGCTGCAGTGGTGGGAACCTTGGGCACTAGGCTGCCTTTTTATATCTTAAACGTAAAGAATCAAACCATACAAACATCTTGTTGTTGTCTAAAAAGTTCCTCAACATTTCCTCAAATGGGTCAAGGAAATCATCCTAAATCTGACTTATTTCAATACTTAAATGGATAGGAAGGAGAAGCCTTGTTGTCTCAAAATTCAGAGAAAAGGCAAAGAAAATAGGAGAAGAAATGTCATTCCTTTGAGTCTCACATCTGCCCTTTGCTCAATACTAGCTTTTGAAAATTCAAATAAAAAGACACAAATAGGAGAAAATCATCCTTTCTCCTACTCAAACCAGAACCTCTCCTTACTGGGGGATCAACTTAAGATTATTATGGTTAGATCCAACCAGTCTTTTCTGATATTAACATAGTCAACAAAGTTTAAGCCAAAGTCTCAAATTTTGAACCCAAATACAATTAGCTGTTTTAGGTCATTTTCTACTAGATACCATGGTTGGGTTCAAAAGGAAATGCATATATTCTATGAATGTGGCCTTTAATTTTAGGTCAAGAGGTTAGAAGACTAGAAAATGGTCTAAATGTAGGTTGGGTTGTGTTAGGGGGAGCCCTATCGCATCAGATTAGGTTTGCTTCAGGTTGCCCAAGTGTTTAAATATGGTCCAACTTGATTTGGAATCAAGCTGTTATTTTCCAACCCAAGCCCCAACATGTTCTTATGTTTATCCAGGATATGTATATGTTGGGCTAGAAGCTTAGGGGCTAGGTTTAGAGCCATATCACGGATAATTAGATTCGGTTTGAAGTTGGTCACGTATAATACATGCATGATGTGCGGGCTGATATACAGATTTTGGATATCAAGTTGGGTATTTATTTATTGAGCCAAAAATTGATACAATCATGTAATGGCAACCCATGGGAGAGGTTTTGGGATTAAATTCCACATGTGGCAACCCTACTGTGTTTCTAAAAACAATCTTTCGTACACTAGTAGTCCAATTATAAACATGATTTTTTTTTTGTTTTAGGTATTTTTTTTTTTTAACTTTAGACTGGGAGCACTATAAAATTGCTCCTTTTAATACAAGCTACCTTGAGTAACGTTTAATACTACGAACAGACATTATAAATATGCCAATGAGATCTAATATTTAATCAAAAAGGGTGGAGATTGACTTGACAACATTAGATCTAGCCCAACCTTACCTTGTTTTAATCGTGGAAAGTAATAATGCCACTTAAACTTTCTTTGTGTTAACTGTAATTAGTATATCATAGTCATGCATATGGTTGCAAGTGAGTTCGATCAAGTCTATGGTGGCTTGACCAAGATCTGATTCAAACTGGCAATGGGCCTAAGTTTGGGACTGCAATCTGACTGATTACTTTATGGGTTTGGTCGTGCTTGCTCTCCTTTCAATCTAAGCCACAAGGCCCACAAGCTAGACTCAAACTTTCTAGACCTTGTTTGTTGCATCAAATCATCCATACGCGAGCTTAGTTACCAGAAGCAAGTGAAGTGGGTCTCTTAAAGAATAAAAATACAGTTAGGAAGCAGGTTCAGAGACAAGTTTCCAAGGTGATTTTGGAAGCAGGTGCACTACCCTAAAAGAAAAATTCGTGCTACCAAGTACTTGACCCTAAAAGAAAATAACATGGGCCATTGTCTAACACATGGGTCCTTTGAATTTGGGTCTGAGTAGGTACATGTCATATCCAGATTTCCTTTTTTTTTAAATTATTTTTTCTATGTCTTCCTCTTTTTATTTTAATTTTCTTAAATAAACTATATATTCTGTTTTTTCTGAACTTGCATAATTATAATATTATTACTAGAATTCAGCACAAGCAATACATGTGTTCGTTTTTTCTGGTTTTGGAAGCCAGGAACACTGTTAAGAGAAGCTAATACTCAACCCTTTGGTGACTTGCTTGGCTTCTATTTTCTTCGTGTGGAAATCAATTAAAAAATACCAAATGTGTTTTTAAAGTTGGTAGACAAGTAGCTAGCGAGTAGCCTTCGCACTAGGCAGGCACCTTGAGGTTAATGCAGCACAAAATCTAATAAATGCAAGAAAAACATAAAAAAAATAGGTATAATCTAGACCTAAGGATTGAGTTGGGCAGGCCTAAGCTAAGGATCAACAGCTCAGAGCGAAGCCTGAGCCCAACCTAGCTTAAAATCCAAGCATGAGACTGAATTGGCTCAACCTGATTAGAGTAAGGCATGGTAATCCCTTTGATGCTCGTTCTTGAGAGAGGGGTGGGGTGGGGGTGGGGGGGGGGAGAAGTGGGGTGGATGGCAGGCGAGGGGACTGGGCAGAGGGTAGAGAGATAGAGAGCGGGAGGATTCAAGTTAGGTTGTGGCGGTGAGGGGGAGAGATCGAGTCTGTAGGGAGTAGAGAGAGATGTGAAGGGGGTTATTGCTTGACCATGTGCATGGTAAGGTGTGGGTGGTGGCAGGAGAGAGAGAGTAGGGAGGTGGTGGCAGTCTCTGTCGCACACTCGTGCAAAGAGAGGATGGAGGTTGGCCAAATGAGGGGAACGAGAGATTGGGATTCTGGTCCCCCACTTTTCTTTTATTTTTAATATGAAAATATGCAGGACATTACATAAATTTTATTATACAAAATTATGTAAATTCTAATCTATATAAATCAAGATTTTTCGTCTCGGTACTGGACCCCATATTGGTGCCACATTAGCACAACGTCGGTACGGTATGGTACGAGATTTTTTTGATGCACCGAGTATCGGTGTGCCACCGTATCAGATACCGATACTGAACTAATATGGAATGGTACGTTTTGTACCGCCCCATTCGGGCCGGTACAGTGTACCATGAATTATAAATTATATATTTCAGGCTGGATCGAGCAGTCGGGGCGAAATTTATCAAGGCTGAGTGTGGCTTGATTTCTAATCGGGCTAAAATATTTCTGCCCATCTTGGATCATCTGGTCAAGTGTCTCTATCCATGCCCACCTAAAACCAGGCCGGGCTGTGCCTCGCGGGATAGGTCAATTTTACTCAGATCTATTTAATCCAGCAAATGAAACATAATATATCAAATAAGATGTAGTAAGTTAACGGTAAGTACCAACTTTCAACATGCAATACTATTTTAGAAATTGATATCTATCTTCCATACTCAAACATGATGCAAAATGTTATGGTGGGTGCCTAAGTGGCTGTCTTTCAAAACACTGTTAAAATATTAGTTCATGTTACTGGTAAAACTGACCTGACATTCCTACGTCATCATGAATTCATGATAACTTTCAACGTGCAGAATACTTGATGCACACTTTTGAAGGCCCTGTATATGCAGCCAGACAGTTATATTTGTGGGGAGGCATCTATAGGTAAGCGCACTTACGGCTCAGAACTGTATGACAAGCTTCATCTCCATGCAAGCTAGAAGTCCCTTGCTATTTCACGTGAGGTTGACTCCATGTACATATTACGTACCACATGAGGAGGTGCTTTTCCCAGTATTACTGCAAGATTACAGGCTTTTGTGCTTTAGATTGGTTTAGTTTGCTTCCAACTGCTCATGCTTCTCCAATTTTTTTTTTTCTTGTTTTATTCTCACAGTTGCCTGTAGTACACTACCTTGAGCCTTGCAACACAAAATTCTTATGTTACAGGTAGGTTCATCAGAATGTATCTCCTTCCTATAACATGGAAAAATTATTTGATCCTCAGTTACAAGGCATATATCATATGATTCTCATAGTTTATTTTCTTCTCTTATGGATGTGTGCATGGGGATCACATGCATGTGGGTACATGTGCATGTGTATGTGAACATATTTCTTTGTGTTTGTGTATTCTATTATCAACCAGATGAGCTATGTGCTGAATCTTATGCTGCTTGTTTGCATATCTATCAATACCATTCCTTTTTAAATTCTTCTTGTGACTCATGAAATTATACTCAAACAAAATATCTGGTAATTATTAAGCAAACCAAATATATCAGAGTAAAATCTTATACAGATAAGAAATAAAATTTAAACTGATCTTCCATTGTTCTAGTTCACCTTGCATGATCTCCTGTCATCTCGTGGAAAATGGATTTACCCTTGACTGAATTTTGCAATGAAATAGTTATTTACAGCGAGATGCTTTGAAAATCCATTCAATTGATGATTTTTAAGACTTTCCTTGATCAACAGTCGTAGTCCAGGGTGGTTGTATGGGCTGAGAGGTCATGAATATGGGCAGAAATTTGGTTTTTCCATCCATTGGCATGGTTTTCTTTGTAGATTGCTGAGTTTTTCTAATGCAACTGAGTGCTGAGTTGTTGAGAATGATTAGCAATGTCAAAGTGAGGGTGATATAACAGAAGCTCTTCACTTGCTTCCGTTCTGCTTGCAATATATTTCTGATGGCAGGGTGAGATGTGCATGTTAAAGCAATCCAGCTTGATAATTCCACCAAAAGGATGAAACAATCCATCTTTATTTATTCATCTGAAGGGAAAGAAAATTGATCAGCTTAGCATGAATTTGATGGGGTATCAGCAAAATATTAATGAATGATCGTTAGATGTATTATATAACAACATAGTAGCAATTGCGCAACTGCCTTGAGTCATAATTCATTTAGATATCCAATGACATCATTTAAAATTTTAGCAAGTGTTAGTAAGATTCTTTTTTTTTCTAACTCTCCTGTATTGATTCTGTAATTAACAGTTCTGAATATAAGAAACAGATGTAGGAGTTGACACTAAACCAGGTTTTGGTTCAAATTAGGAAAAAATGGTCCTGCTCCTTGAGTAATTTTAACTCACTCAGTTTCAGTAGTTTCAGCACTTTTGGAAGTTTCATTCAATATTTCAGAGATTCATTCAAAAAAATTGAGAAAAAATCAAAATACTTTGAAAAGTAGAAAAAGAAAAAGAAGTCGAGAAAAATCATTACACATCATTTCAAGTATCTTGTGTTGTTTAAGTTCTTTATTTGTGTAGTTTTACAATTTTAGGCTCAAGTTAATCTTGCATATAAGTGTTTTTTTATTAATTATATCAGTAGTTGTTCCATGAATGTGTGTGTGTGTGTGTGTGTGTGTATTTTGAACTTCAGCTGTCCAAATATCTGTTATATTTAACAATTTTGAATCTTTTCGATGGATATCTGAGATCATGTCTTGATGTGTTGAAGGGCTATAGATCTTTGGATTTCACTAGATCTGATTTTAGTTATCAATTTTTTGTATTTTGTTTTATTTCTGGTTATTTTTAGTTTTGGTGGGTTATCATGGAATGGAGGGCTGAGATTGTAATATCTTTGATCTTATTTAATGTCTATGATGGGCCCGATTACTGTAGCTATTACTGTTCATGCTTCACAGACGTTCGGGCTACAGTAACTGTGAACAGTACCAGCGCTTTATGAAGGGTGTTTTAGGGAGTTTGAAAGTGTGGTTAGTTTTTTTCTTACCTTTAAATAGATAGTTGAGTCTGTGATTAGACATTTATGTAGAATATGAATATCAAAGAATGAGACTTTATTTTCTTTAAACCGTTGTGCTATGATTCTGCAACAAAGATAGGAGGCCTTCAAACCCTTGGTGTAATTCCTAGTTCCCGGATTGAGTCTGGTATTATCCTGTCTTTCCTTTTATTCTTTTCATTATCGTTCTCTGCTGTTTATTCTTTTTGTTGCTGGAAATTGGACCCGGGGGCAATCTTCGGCCGAGGAGAGGGAGCGACTGTTAGTCCTCACGGCGGGGCGGCGGTCTGTCGGCGGGCGGCGTCCTCCGTCCGGGGCGGTCGGAGAGAAGGAACAGCAGGTCCTCGCAGCGGGGCGGCGATCCGTTGGCTGGCGGCGTCCTCCGTCCGGGTGCCTGCACACGAACCGGTGGCCGGGTTCTCCGGCGCCGGCCCTCCGACGCTCAAGTCAGGGAGGGGGCAAATAGTGGAGAGCAGGAGATAAACAGTGATTTTTGGGTGTATGAATGTTTCCCCCATCTTGAGAGGCCAAGGCTCCCTTTTATATGCGGGGGTCGGTTTACCTGTGATGTAACAGGGCGAGGCCGTAGTACGGCTTGGCATGTTGTTCAGGTCGGCGCTCGGTCAGGCGAATCATTGCACTGATGTCGGCGGTATGGCCGAGATCAGAGACTTATCATAGTCGACTAGACCCTGCTGGGTTGATTTGCCGTGGAGAGCTGGGGATCCGTAGATGTCAGGAGCCATGCGCATTTATTGTGGAGTAAGTCGAAGATCCGCATTTATTATGGAGTAAGCCGGAGATCCGCATTAATGGTGGAGTAAGCCGGAGATCCGCATTTATTGTTGAGTGTGCCGGAAGATTACAGCGGCCATACGCAATAAATGCCGGAGGGGTGTTAGAGTTCGGTCCTCGGACATCGGGGTTTCTCTTAGGTCGGAGGTTTCGGGGTCGGTCGTCTTGTGGCCGGGCGTTCCGAGGTCCGACGCTGACTTCGGCTGTCCGGGGTCGGAGGTTGTACGGCTTCTTAGGGGCATTTATGTCATTTGGGGGGAAACTTTATTCCCCCCAACACTACCCCCGACTTCCGAGTTCGAGCGGCTTGTGGGGCTCGGACGTGGGAAGTAAAGTCTGTCACTAAGGTTGGGGGGAAGGTCTCGCCCGCCCCCTCGTGCTTTCCGGAGCTTTCATGGTGAGATGTGCGCCCTTTGGCGCCTCGAGGCTGCTTTATTCGGTGAGCTAATGATGGAGCTCGTATCATCATGCTTCTTGAATCGCCAGGATCATTTTACGGCGGATTAATGATGGGGGACCTCGAGCTCGTCGAGGCGGTGTCTCGATTCCGTAATCGACGTTTCTGGCTCATTAATGAGTGTGCCGTTACGGGGTTTGAAACGGACACGCGGCGCGACCCGAGGTCGGACGCTTTCGATTTCATGTTACTGGGTCATAATTCCGAAGAAGTGGAGGCTTCATCGGGGCTCCACGTGTCCCAGATCTTATTAAACGAGGGGAGCGGGGGTTACGTCCGCTCGTTCCTCAAGACGATTTGATTCTGTGGACCCATGATGAGGCCCCGAGATCCGATGGGACAACGCTTCGATTTCGTATCCGATTTATTAAACCGGAGTGAATACGGTGCCTCGGCTTCCGAGGTCGACACGTGGCGCAACCCGGTCGGGGGGATGGGAACCGACCCCGTCGATCTGGGCCGTCAGGGGGGTCTATATAAACCCCACGAGTCTGCCCTAAAGGTCTTGTTTGGCTGCCTCTTATTTTCGTCGTCTTTCCCCCCTGCTTCCTCCCTCAGCTGAATCTTGCTGGTGGTGCCCGGAGCGATTTCCGGCAATGTCCAGTAGGTTTTCTTCCTGTTTTCACTAGGGTTTCCTCTTTTCTCCTCCTCGTCAACTTCCATTTTCTACTCTTAACTTTTGCTCCACTCTTCCGTGAGAATGGGTTCCGGTCCCGAAGAGGTTGGGTCGAGTCTGTCGGAAGAGGAGCTGGAGTTAATCCGCTCCCGTTTCTTCTTCCAGCCCGGGTTTCGCCTTGAAACCGCAGGGCCGGAAGACAGGGTGACGCAGCCGCCTCCAGGTCGGATCGCGGTTTACCGCGAGACACTTTGGGCGGGCCTGCGTTTTCCCGCCCATGAGTTCGTGAGCAACTTGCTGGCCGAGTACCAGCTCGTCCCGGCGCAGTTGGCTCCGAACTCATGGAGGACCATAATCGGGTTTTTATCCCTGTGCCTCGGGCACGGGATCCCGATTTCGGTAGGCCTTTTTCGCCGGTGTTTTCTGTTAAAGAAAAACCCGGCGGACGTAGGGTGGTTATATTTCGCCTTTCGGGGCGGTATGTCACTCTTCCGGGGCGCCCCTTCCTTGATTCACGAGTGGAAGAGGAAGTTTTTCTTTCTGGCGTCTGCGGCGCCTTGGGGGTTCGAGCCAAGGTGGGGACACCCTCGGCTGAAGGCCCTCAACAAACTCTCCGAGCCCACGGGGAGGGAGCTGAGGACCCTGGACTCTTTGCGAGCCCTCGGAAGGGGCAACGACCTGACCGAGCTCCTGCGGGAGGACGCCCTGGCGAGCGTGGGTCTGAGCTCGGCGCGCCCCGAGGGTAAGGGCGGTTGCATTATTCTATTTATTTATTTCTTGTTCTCCGTCTTTACGGTCACTGGTCTGACTCTTAACAAAATTCTTGATTTCAGATATTCCACGCATGCCGACCAGCAACACATCACTTTTCTCTCGCCTGAGGAGGCAAGAGGCCGAGGCCGGGGGTGCTGCGCCCCAGCCTCGGAAGAGGGCGAGGACGGACGACGCTTCTTCGTCGGCCGGGACGAGTGGCCCCGAGGCGGGGGCCCCTGCAGCCGACCCGAGGCGGGAGCGGGTTGTTGGTGATGCGGGCCCGTCGGCCCCTCCTTGCCCTACCCCCCTTGCCTAGCGGGGGGAGCCGTCCGTGGTCCGGCCGCTGCAGCCAGGACCCGGGCTTACCCGAGGCACCGAGGCGAGCGGCTCCGGGACCTCGGGTTCGATCGTGCCGAGCTCTTCCCGGGCTTTCCGAGAAGAGTCGGTCGAGCCGGATTCTTCTATTCCCGAGGGGCGCTCGGCCTTTCAAGATGCCGAGGTCGCACGCTCCATGTTGCGGCGTGCGGTGCTTCCAGCGGACCGGGCCGTGTTCCGGGGTATTTCGCTGGAGGAGGTCGTCGGCAGTGCTTACTGCAACACCGCCCGGGTAAGCTTCCTTCTTAATTTCTCCGAGTTTTTAGCGTACATATGTGCTTTTCAACTCACAATACCCTCGTTTCTTTCTTTTCAGCATATTCTCGAGCTCGACACCATGGCGTTCATCGCCCATGGGTATCGGGAAGAAGTTCAACAGCTCGGCCAGCAACTGGAGCCGGCCAAGAAAAGAGTCGCCGAGCTGGAGGCGGCGTTGGCCGCGGCCGAGGCTCGGTGGACAGCCACCGAGGCCGAGCGCCTTGCCATGGTGGGGGCGCTCGAGGAGGAGAAGGCGGCTCATGCCCTGACCAGGGCAACCATGCGCGGCACGGAGGCGCGCTTAGGGGAGGTCCAGGCCAGGGTCGCGGCCCTCGAGTATGAGGAGGGGGTCTTCCGCCTCCGACTCGGGCAACTTGAGGCCCGGGAGAGGAGGGCCCTCGAACGAGCCGAGCATGCTGTGGAACTCTTCAAAGAGTCGCAAGAGTTCCGCGACATGTTGGAGGAGGAGACGGTCGACGGTTTCCTTCGAGGCTTCGAGAACTTCCGGGAGCAGGTGCGCCGGTACTGCCCTCAGTACGACTTCTCGACGGTCCGTCCGAGGGAGGACCGGGGCTGGGGGTCCGACGTGCAAGCCCTTCCTGCCATCCTGACGTCCGAGGCGGGAATATACGAGCAGGACCCCGCCGAGCCTTCGACGGGGGTAGCCGAGGCGGACGGTGTCATGGAGGCGGCTCCGGCGGCCGAGATCGACGCTGTCCCGGAGGCGGCGCCCGAAGCTCCTGCTCCCGGCCCCGAGCCTGTTCCGGAGGAAGATCATGAGGTCATCAATGTGCCGGATGACCCCCCGGATGTGGCTCCCGCCGCTTAGGACTTAGCATATTTTTCTTTTTCTTTTTCATTGTATCCGGGGTCGGCCCTTGAGTGGCCGACTTCCAATTTTGTAATTGGCCTTCCGACCCTTTGTTAATGAAGAAATGTTTTTGTCATTCTGTGTTCATCTTTCCCTCTGTTGTCGTGGATGAGGCTAGAACCTTAGCTAACCGCCTCGACGACCTCTAACTTCGTATTTTAATCTTTGGGCTGCTTAACGAAGCTGCCCTTTTCCCTGGCTATATCTTAGCTGCCCTTCTCGGATTCCAGTCGTCTCGACCAAAGGGAGCTCCGAGCTTAGGTTTCTAGAAAATTTCTCTAAGTCCTATAACTCGGATCTTAGAGTCGTGGGAGTTGCCACGTTTGGCCTTTAGGAAAATCTTAAGGCACCGAGGTCGGGCCTTAGCCCTTCAAGTGGGACCGGAATAGGTCTATTCGTGCCGCTATTCGGGGAGTTTAGTCGGGTTTCCGAACTCAACTCCGAACCTCTCATAGGGAGCGCGGGCTAATAAACAAGTTATTGCCGAAGGTTTTCATAGTTATCGTTCTCGGACCCTGCCGAGATTTCGGTGAACAAGGCTGGGATTCCCAAAGATTGCCTTGGTACCTGTGCTTGGCTGGTACATTCGTGGCCGGGACCACTTTCTCAGCTGGACGTCGGAGTTTACTTAGAAGAGCCGAGTTGGGCCCTACTTTATGAAGCCTTAGTACGGATTGCGGAGACTTGACGAACAGAGCAGGCATAACGAAGTTGGGAGGTCGGTCTTAAGCCGACCCAGCGAAGAAGCCCGGCTTTGGGGCAAAATAAGACTCCAACATTGGACGAGATCCCGCTCGGCAATATGTAGATAAAATTTGACAAGGAGGGCGTCTAGTTGGGTGTACCTCTTGCATTCTCGGGGTCATGCTTCGCATGGTGGAGTAGGTCGCTTCCCTTCCTCGTCGACCTCCGGAGTCATTTTTGACTTGTAAAAGGGGCTCGGGCTTCCCATGGATCCGGCGACTCCTGCCGGAGTTGAGAGGATCTGGGGAGGCTCTGTTGATTTGTAGCCCTTTTTGAGGTCGAGGGGGCTTAAGACCCTATGGTCGGACCTCGGAGCGCCTCAACCTTGGTCGAGGGATCTCACGTCAGGTCGGCGGGTTCGTGGACGCTTTGCTGACCTGTGATTCCTCCCGAGGTCGAGGGAGTCTGGTTCTCTACGGTCGACCCTCGGGGCATCCCGACCTTAGTCGAGGGATCGTTCGTCAGGTCGGCTGGTCTGGGCACGCTCTACCGACCGGCGACGCTTCCCGAGGTCGAGGGAGTCTGGTTCTCTACGGTCGACCCTCGGGGCATCCCGACCTTAGTCGAGGGATCGCTCGCTTCGGGGATCGGGGATCGTCGACCGCTCCCGGGGGTCCACTTTGTGGCGCCCCGGGTGGAGCCACCCTTTCCACCCCTCACGGCGCTTTTCCGAGGTCGAGGGAGTCTGGTTCTCTACGGTTGACCCTCGGGGCATCCCGACCTTAGTCGAGGGATCGTTCGTCAGGTCGGCTGGTCTGGGCACGCTCTACCGACCGGCGACGCTTTCCGAGGTCGAGGGAGTCTGGTTCTCTACGGTCGACCCTCGGGGCATCCCGACCTTAGTCGAGGGATCGCTCGCTTCGGGGATCGGGGATCGTCGACCGCTCCCGGGGGTCCACTTTGTGGCGCCCCGGGTGGAGCCACCCTTTCCACCCCTCACGGCGCCTTCCCGAGGTCGAGGGAGTCTGGTTCTCTACGGTCGACCCTCGGGGCATCCCGACCTTAGTCGAGGGATCGTTCGTCAGGTCGGCTGGTCTGGGCACGCTCTACCGACCGGCGACGCTTCCCGAGGTCGAGGGAGTCTGGTTCTCTACGGTCGACCCTCGGGGCATCCCGACCTTAGTCGAGGGATCGCTCGCTTCGGGGATCGGGGATCGTCGACCGCTCCCGGGGGTCCACTTTGTGGCGCCCCGGGTGGAGCCACCCTTTCCACCCCTCACGGCGCCTTCCCGAGGTCGAGGGAGTCTGGTTCTCTACGGTCGACCCTCGAGGCATCCCGACCTTAGTCGAGGAGGCGCTACGGGGGGCCGCGAAGGTACTACCCCGTTGTTGGTGTCGAGCGCCACGGGGGACTGCGAAGGTACTACCTCGTCTTCCCGAAGTGTCGAGGGGTCTGGGCACGCACTGTCGACACTCGGGACATTTCGACCTTAGTCGAGGAATCTTGCACCAGTCGACGTTTCACCGTCCTGCGATTCTTCCCGAGGTCGAGGGAGTTTGGGACTCTACGGTCGAGCCTCGAGGCATCCCGATTTTGGCCGGGGAATCTGAGGATCACAGACGACCCAATATTAGAAGAGGATTACAGTCATCAAAATGAGAGAAATATTTGCAGAAAAAAGGAGCTGAGTCCATTATCCTGATTATCTTGAACCCCTTGGGGTTTCACTGGTAGTACATTCGTAAATTCTCGGAGTTCCAGCTTCGTGGGATCAGAGTCCCTTCCAGGGACTTCAATTTGTACGCCCCTGGCCGTTGTACCCGGGCGATTTGATACGGTCCTTCCCAGTTTGGGGCGAGCTTTCCTTGCTCGGTTGGTTGAGAAGCCTCGGCTTTCCTGAGGACGAGGTCCCCTACTTTGAAGAGCTTGGGCTTAACTCTGGAGTTGTAGTATTGGGCCGTTCGCTGTTGATATCTTGCCATGCGCACCCGGGCGACCTCTCTTGTCTCTTCGACGAGGTCCAAATTGCTCCTGAGCTGGGAGGAGTTGGTATCGGGGTCGTAATGCTCCACCCTCGGAGAAGGCAAGCCGATTTCCAATGGGATGACGGCCTCAGTGCCGTATACTAGGTTGAAGGGGGTCTCTCCCGTGGGCAGTCGGAACGTGGTCCGGTACGCCCAAAGGACATTGTACAAGTCCTCGACCCACTGTCCTTTAGACCGATCAAGCCTAGCTTTGAGTCCCTGCAAAATAGTTCGGTTAGTTACCTCAGTTTCCCCGTTTGTCTGGGGATGGGCAACCGAGGTGAAGCGATGATCAATGCCGAGCTCAGAGCAAAACTCCCTGAAATGAACATTGTCAAATTGTCGACCATTGTCAGATATAAGGATACGGGGTAGTCCGAATCGGCAGATTATAGACTTCCACACGAAGTCCCGCATCTTTTGCTCGGTGATCCGGGCAACAGGTTCGGCCTCGACCCATTTGGTGAAGTAGTCGATGGAGACGACCAGGAACTTTCTCTGTCCGGTGGCCAGGGGAAAGGGCCCCAGGATGTCGATCCCCCATTGGGCAAACGGCCAGGGGGCGATGATGGAGGTCCGCAGAGCTGAAGGTCGGCGCTGGATATTGGCGTTTCGTTGGCACCGATCGCACTTGCGGACGAAATCTGTTGCGTCCTTCTGGAGTGTGGGCCAGTAGTATCCCTGCCGCAGGATCTTATGGGCCAAGGCTCGACCCCCCAGGTGATTTCCGCAGATCCCTTCATGGACCTCTCGGAGGGCGTAGTCCGCCTCGGAGGGGCGGAGGCATCTGAGAAGGGGAGAAGTAAATGATCGTCGATAGAGTTTATTCTCGTACAAGACATACCGGGGAGCCTGGCGCTTGATTCGGCGAGCCTCCGTCTCGTCATGAGGTAGAGTTCCGTCCTGAAGATAGCAGACGAGCCCGTCGATCCAGCTTGGCTCGGAGTCGATGCACATAGTGGGCTCGGGTTCCTCCGTGCTGGGGACCCGAAGATACTCGAGCGCTGTTCCCTTGGGAAGCTCGCTCATGCGGGAGGTGGCCAGTTTGGATAGCTGGTCTGCCCTGAGGTTTTCTGCTCTGGGAATATACTGAATATTGAAAGAATTCAGGGCAGATGTGAGTTCCCGCACCTTTTGGAGATACTTTTGCATGGATGGCTCTTTAGCTTCAAAATCTCCTTGGACCTGGTTCACCACCAGCTGGGAGTCGCTGAAGGCCGTCAGGTCTCCCACTTTTAGTTCTTTCGCCAGCTTGAGCCCGGCGATGAGAGCCTCATACTCGGCCTCATTGTTCGAGGCCGGGAACTCGAGGCGCAGAGCTTGCTCGGCCAGCACTCCATCTGGACTGGTGAGGATAAGTCCGGCCCCGCTGCCCTCCGGGGTCGAAGACCCATCCGAGTGCAGGACCCATGGCTGCTTCGGGGTCTCCTCCACGGACTCAGATGTCGGCTCGGGGTCGTCCGGAAGGGTGCACTCCACGATGAAGTCAGCGAGTATCTGAGCTTTGATAGCCGGCCTGGGCCGATATTCTAGGTCGAATTCCCCGAGCTCGACCGCCCATTTGGCGATCCTCCCCGCACGATCCGACCTCTACAATATCTGCTTCATAGGCTGGTCGGTTAATATAGCTATCGTGTGGGCTTGGAAGTAAGGCCTGAGTCTCCGAGCCGAGATGATGAGAGCGAAGATGGTCTTCTCAAGTTTAGAATATCGGGTCTCAGCATTCCTGAGAACCCGGCTGGTGTAATAGACCGGCTTTTGGAGCTTGTCTTCTTCTCGGACGAGGACCGAGCTTACTGCAGCTGGGGAGACGGCCAGATATAAGTAAAGAATTTCGCCCTTCTGGGGCTTGGTGAGCAGCGGGGGAGAGGCCAGAAGGCTCCGAAGCTCTTCAAAGGCTTGCTGGCATTCTTCTGTCCACCGGAAGTCTTTCGGCCGTTTGAGGCTCTTGAAGAAGGGGAGGCAACGCTCGGCTGATCGAGAAACAAACCTTCCCAGGGCGGCTACCTGCCCCGCGAGCCGCTGCACCTCCTTAACTGTCTTTGGAGGCGACATCTCTTGCAGTGCCCGGATTTTCTCCGGGTTGGCTTCAATTCCGCGTTGGGTCACTATGAAACCCAGGAACTTGCCCGAGGTGACCCCGAACGCGCACTTCGCCGGATTGAGTTTTCATTTGGTATTTTCTGAGCTTGGCGAATGTCTCGTTGAGATCGGCTATGTGGTGTTCCGCCGCTTGGCTCTTTACCAGCATGTCGTCCACATAGACTTCCATGTTCCGGCCGATCTGGTCTTTAAAGATTTGGCTGACCAGTCTCTGATAGGTAGTCCCAGCGTTTTTCAGGCCAAAGGGCATCACCTTGTAGCAGTAGGTGCCCTTGTTGGTGATGAAGGCCGTCTTCTCCTCGTCTTCCGGCGCCATTCGGATTTGGTTGTATCCTGAAAAGGCGTCCATAAAAGTTAGCAGTTGGTGTCCTGAAGTGGAGTCGACGAGCTGGTCGATGCTCGGGAGAGGGAAGCTGTCTTTTGGGCAGGCCTTGTTCAGGTCGGTGTAGTCCACGCACATACGCCATTTTCCGTTGGCCTTCTTTATGAGGACTACGTTGGCGAGCCAATCCGGGTAGGAGACCTCCCGGATGAAGCCGGCTCCGAGGAGTTTGTCCACCTCCTCGGCCGCAGCTCGTTGTCGCTCAGGGGCGGAGCCTCTTTTCTTCTGCTTTACAGGCCTGCTGGTTGGCCTCACCTGGAGTCGGTGGACCATGACCTCGGGGTCAATTCCTGGCACGTCCGCGGGCGACCAGGCGAAGACGTCAGCGTTGTCCCGCAGGAGGCTGACGAGGCGACTCCTCTCATGGGCGCCGAGGCCGGAGCCAACCTGCACGGTTAGCTCGGAAAAATTTTCTTGTAGTGGGATTTGAATAAGGAGCTCACCGCGCTCTACTTGCTTCTTCCAGAGAGTGTCCCTCGCATCGAGGGTTTCTATGGGCAGTGAAGGGCCCATCGGGCGGTCTGGGGCCTCGGCTGGTTGCTTTACTGTGTGGGCCGCCATGTAGCATTGCTTGGCGACCAGTTGGTCTCCGCGGACCTCGCCCACTCCTTGGCCGGTGGGGAACCGCATGAGCAAATGGCGAGTTGAAACCACGGCTCGAAGGGCGTTTAACCCTGGGCGCCCAAGGATGGCGTTGTAGACCGAGGGCAGACGGACCACCAGGAAGTCCATCCTCACAGTGCTCTCCTGGGGGGCGAGGCCAACTGTGACAAGGAAGCTAGCCTCACCTTCAACCGGGGACCGCATCTCCGGTAAACCCGACCAGCGGGGCATTGATTCTCCGGAGGTGTCCTTCTGTCAACACCATTTTTTGGTAGGCATGGTAGTACAAAATGTTGGCTGAGCTTCCATTGTCAACTAGGACACGCTTTACATCAAATCTATTTACAATCATTGAGATGACCACAGCGTCATCGTGAGGGGTCTCGACCCCTTCTAAGTCCTCGTCCGAGAACGAGATGACTTCATCAGTGCGTGGGCGCTTCGGGGGTGCTCCCTGGGCGGCTGTTCCTGCCGAGGTCCGCCCAATCATGTTGATGGTGCCGGCGATAGGCCTGTTGCCGCCAGGATTTTCGGTTGGTGCGACATTCTCCGCCGGCCTCCTTTCCTCATGTCGGTTCCTCACGAACCGGTTGAGTACTCCCCGTCTGATGAGCGCTTCTATCTCGTTCCGGAGTTGGAAGCAGTCCTCCGTGTCGTGCCCGCGATCTCGGTGGAAGCGGCAGTACTTCCTGGAATTTCGGGGAAATCCCGTGTCTCGCATAGGAGGCGGGGGTCGGAAGAAGTCCCGGCCCTCAATTTCCATCAGGATCTCGGCCCGAGGAGCATTGACGGGTGTATAGTTCTCGTACCTCGCCTGGTACGTCCGAGGCCGTGGTGGAGACCTCGGACGAGGAGGTGTCCTCTGCTGAGGTCGCCCCTGCTGACGGGGCGGGCTCCTCAGTCTGGGGAGATTCTTCTCTCGGCGGGGAGACCGGCTCCTTTGTCGACCGCGCTCCTCGCGGCGCTTCTTCCGCTTCTTCGAGGTGGGCTCGATCGCCCCCCGCCTGGAGGCAACTGCCTCCTCGGCCTTGGCGTACTTCCGGGCTCGGGCCAGCATTTCGGTGAAGTCGGCCGGGAAGCTCTTCTCGATGGAGAAGAGGAATCGGTAGGAGCGGACCCCAGTCTTCAGAGCCGACATGGCTATCGATTGGTCTAGCTCGCGAACCTCCCATGTGGCGGCGGTAAAGCGGTCCAGGTACTCTTTGAGGGACTCCCCCTCCTTCTGCTTGATGTCCAGGAGGGAGTCTGATGTCCGTCGCTGGCGCCGGCTGGCAGCAAAGTTGGTGGCGAACTGCCTGCCGAGCTGCTCAAAAGAGGACACCGTGTTCGGCTTCAGACCAGAGAACCAAAGCCGAGCGGTCCCTCGGAGGGTTGCTGGGAAGGCCTTGCAGAGTATGGCCTCCGAGGACCCTTGTAGGGCCATGAGGGCCCGATAACTCTCCAAGTGGTCAAGGGGGTCGGTGATTCCGCTGTAGGGCTCCACCTGAGGCATTTTGAACCTCGCGGGAACTGGCTCGTCCTCGATCTGGCGGGAGAAGGGGGACTTGGTAGTGAACTCAAAGCCCCCTTCCTGTCTTGCCTTCTTGCTGTGGAGCGCCGCAATCTGGCGCTCCAGATGCTCGACTTTTCGGTCGAGCTCCCCCACCCGTGGGATTGTCGCTGTGGTTTGCGCCAGCTCACGGTGATCCGGGGCTGACTCCGCCTCAGAAAGTTGGGGTCTCCGTCGAAACCTTCTCCCGGTAACTCTCTCCGGGGAGAAGCTCGTTCTCCATTGTTGGCTCTGGAGGAGCCATGCAAATTTTGGCTGGGGAGAACCGGGCCGTTGGGGAGACACTCCGGCGGGGCCTGGGCCTGCGGGGGAAGTGCCGGTAAAGCCTCCACGCGCCGCAGGCCCTGAACGGCGGCGGCCAGGGCCTGGACTTGCTGTACCAGGGCATTGAACTGTTCCGGCTGGACCTGAGGAGCTGGGTCAGCCGGAGTTGGAGAATTCTGGACGGAGTGTCCAGGACTTTGCGGGGGACGCCGGGAGACGTTAGAGGCTTCCTTACTTCTCGACTTCATGACTGCTACTCGGGCCCTTCCTCTAGCGCCAACTGTTGCTGGAAATTGGACCCGGGGGCAATCTTCGGCCGAGGAGAGGGAGCGACTGTTAGTCCTCACGGCGGGGCGGCGGTCTGTCGGCGGGCGGCGTCCTCCGTCCGGGGCGGTCGGAGAGAAGGAACAGCAGGTCCTCGCAGCGGGGCGGTGATCCGTTGGCTGGCGGCGTCCTCCGTCCGGGTGCCTGCACACGAACCGGTGGCCGGGTTCTCCGGCGCCGGCCCTCCGACGCTCAAGTCAGGGAGGGGGCAAATAGTGGGGAGCAGGAGATAAACAGTGATTTTTGGGTGTATGAATGTTTCCCCCCCCTCTTGAGAGGCCAAGGCTCCCTTTTATATGCGGGGGTCGGTTTACCTGTGATGTAACAGGGCGAGGCCGTAGTACGGCTTGGCATGTTGTTCAGGTCGGCGCTCGGTCAGGCGAATCATTGCACTGATGTCGGCGGTATGGCCGAGATCAGAGACTTATCATAGTCGACTAGACCCTGCTGGGTTGATTTGCCGTGGAGAGCTGGGGATCCGTAGATGTCAGGAGCCATGCGCATTTATTGTGGAGTAAGTCGGAGATCCGCATTTATTATGGAGTAAGCCGGAGATCCGCATTAATGGTGGAGTAAGCCGGAGATCCGCATTTATTGTTGAGTGTGCCGGAAGATTACAGCGGCCATACGCAATAAATGCCGGAGGGGTGTTAGAGTTCGGTCCTCGGACATCGGGGTTTCTCTTAGGTCGGAGGTTTCGGGGTCGGTCGTCTTGTGGCCGGGCGTTCCGAGGTCCGACGCTGACTTCGGCTGTCCGGGGTCGGAGGTTGTACGGCTTCTTAGGGACATTTATGTCATTTGGGGGGAAACTTTATTCCCCCCAACACTTTTCATTATAATATGTGTTCAAGTTTATATTTACTTCTTTTTCTTCTGATTTCCTTTTTCCCTTATTTCCTTCCTCATATTGATCCCAATTTGTTTCTGTTAATACATAAGCATCCTATCTTCGAGTTATAAATCTTACTTTCTCAGACCTATCATTTGACAGCCCTTTAAATTCTTTGTTTGTGTTGAAATTCTAACTTTCATGGTTCAGGTTTGTCGAGTTTTAAACTTGAAATCCAGCAACCTGTATGTTTCAGCCTTGCTTCCTTAGACAACTAGACCCCTACAATAGACTATTCTACATCACATTTTTAGTGTTTAGTGCACGCAAATATTTTCTTCTTTTTTATTTGAATTCATAAATATATCAAGTCATGGCATTTCTCTTGCTTTCTTGAGGTTAAGTGGCTATTCAATCAAGTGCATGCAACTATAGTGTTATATTTATTTTATAAAAACATGTTACTCTAAAATATCTTGTATTTAGTTGTTCTTTAGCCTTTATATGGTACCATAATAACCAATGAGGGTTTTTTTTTGATGTCTCAGCCTGTCAAGGATTATGTTCATTGTCTATCCCAAGGATCGGCAAACCGGTACCGGTAGGCATACCGGTCGGCCATTGGACCGGTTCGGACCGGTGCCAAACCGGCCAACTCATTGGGAGGTATACAGTATCTTTGACTTTCTTATGAACCTTCCCCTTGCTTGGATCTTATATATTTGGTTACTACATATGAGGAGAGCTTAGCATGAATATTACAACGTATGACAAATGTCAGAATCCAAGGCCAGATATGCTACGGCAAAGAGAAAAAAGGGCAAAGGAAAAAGACTCATATTTGATTATATGACCAACCAAAAAAAGGGAAACATGGATGAGTTATTGAGATGCCTACTTATGCAAAGTAGATGATCTCTAGATTGATCTTTGAGCAGAGCTTCAAGTTTGTTGTAATGTAATTGGGAGGACTATGGAGAGATGTGAATAATTTTAAAAATAAAAGGAAAATCTTTATTCTTCAGAGTGTATGGCCCTTGGGAGAAAAGAAAAGGGAAAAGAAAAACGAAAAATCGTGACCATCATCTATAAAGCTGGATAGTAAAAGAGGAACAAGTCACATGATGCTAGTAGAGACATATCTAGCATATATTGTCGGCGATCATTTGAGGTTAGGATCATGAACCAATGAATTAAATGAGAACTGAGTGATCAACTAAATATTGTGAGAGGGAAAGAAAATTAGTAATGCTGCTTCGGAAAATTTGGTTACATTAGTGGGATTGCATGAACTGAAGAGCTATTAACCTGACATGCCTCTCTTTTAGCAGTACCTGGATCCTGCATCTGTAGGGTAACAGTGAACCTCTGGAAGGTTAGCCAAAGTTGGTGGACTATGCAGTTGTATCAGATCCAATTTCAAGGTGGTATGAAATGCTTTAATTGCAACATGTTCACAGTGTTGATTCTCTTGTGATTCATTTCTTTATCCTTCCTGTATTTTATAATGTGAAGGAGACCGGTAATTACTCATGTTTCCTCTTCAGTAATCACCATTAGTGCAACTGCTCTTCGCATGATTAGTTGCTAGTTATACCAGTCTAATGTATGACCATATCAGACCATCAGAGTCGTAAAAGGCTGAATTGATGGGTGTTGCAGGCAGATGATCTGTGCATTTCTGGCAGAGGTTCTGAAGATTTCTTTAACCTTCTGTATGAGCTTCTGTATGATTTTAATTCATTAGGGTATAGGCACTAGCTTGTTGTCACCTGTCGGTGAGTTAATTAGTCTGAAATAGTTATTTAAACCTTGCTTGCTGTGAAAGTTGTTAGGCAAACTTGACACCATAGACAACCCAACTAGGATGAGTTGGTTGTCAAGTCTTTTTGTTTGAAAAGATAGAATTTGGGCTGTCTGGCGGCATGTTGAACTAACCTAGTTGTTTACTGGTGCACAAAATAATAACTGTGCGACAAATTATTGCTATAGCTTCTGAGTGGTGTGGGTAATATAATTGGTGAGTAATGTCGATATTTAATTAGTGTCAGATCTGGTGAATTAAGCATTTGCTTTCTTAAAAGTTATGGTAAGATGGGTGCGAGCAATTATTTTTGCTTAGTAAGAAAAAGATGTGGACCCCCTTTTTGTTAAGGCTTCAGAGGAGAGAGAAGGGGGAGGGGGGGGGGGGGGGGGGGGGCGCACAGGAGGAGAGGATGGTTGTGGAACTGAGGATAGCAAGTTGAGAAAAAGTGATGTTCGTAAGGTACGCGAATTATGGTGCTAAAATGGAGATTAAGAGTGTGTACCAGCCACAAGAATGTGACAGTGTTTTCTCACCAAAACAGAATCTTGTGGAAGGATGTCACAAGAGAATGATGTTGTATGCATTGCACATTAAGTTTATGTTTGGACTATATAATGGTAAATAGCAGCTACTAGTTCATGTTAAAAGCTCTTAAACAGGGTCTGGCTTGACCCATTTGTAGCCCAATTATGTTTAAGTATTCGGATCTGTGTCATTGTCAATAATTTGCCAACTACATTTGGGCCTTTATTTAGTTATAGTTGCAGTTGCATTTTAATTCTGAAACAGGATTTGAGCTGTCTTTTGATTTGCCTTAATTGTTGAAGGCGCTGTGCAAGTTTAGCTGGCAGTGCAGCAGAACAAGTCTCATCATCGTTTTGCTCGTCTGTTTTGTTGTTGAAGTTAGAGAAATGGTAAAATTGGGGATGGTAATTGGTAGACTAGAATGCATCGGCGAACCATGAAGAAAAGGCAAATGGAGGAAGCAATGAGCTTCCCCCAGAATTAAATGAGATTAAAAGGAGTGTTGATTACAAGAGAAAGAAGGAACGTGCAGGTGTCAAGCAACAAACTCATAAAGCTTGCCCATCACAAAGGGGCCAACAAAAGTTGGAAGAGCTTTGTGCAGAACCGTAGAGATTGCTGCCTTCTTTTGAAGAAACATTTGTGAATTCCTCTCAAGCCAACTATGCCAGCAGACTGCCATCACAAGCTGATCCCACGCACTCCTCACAGTCTTCTTTGTTCTTCGTCTCCTCCAAGAGGTCCGCAGGTCTCGAAGGTCTGTAGGCCAGCCTCAGAGATTGAGATGTGCCTTGATTGAAAACCGGAGACTTTTTGATAAAAAGGGCATTTCAGCACCACGTAAATTGCAACTTGCTCCTCTACCCTACCCTGTCTTATTAGCCAAGACATCTCCTATAAGCCGTCTGTTTTTCAAGGCTCACCACATGAAGATTTCGATTTTTCTGGTACCTTCGCCTTCCAAATAGCCTTGTAAAAGGGCCAAAGGATTCTATCTTGGTTGAGGAATTTGTAAAATGACGAAACTGTCGCAACCCAGGATCTCACCCAAAATGGCTAGTCAGAAAGTATTTTTTAAGTTCTTTGGTCTTGTATAAGTATCCAAGATTTTCTCAGCGAATAATCGATGTGGGACTAAACACATCCCGCATGGGTCGTTCAAATTCTGACGTTCTCGTTAGGCTGAGGGTTCAAATTCATTCAAATCTAATCATAACTACCACAATCGGCTCGTCATCAGCCTCTATGAACCAATGCTGCAGTGTCTTCTAGTCCACATAGGCTATGGATCGAGTTCGCTCTGATACCATTTATAACAATACAGGATCTCACCCAAAATAGCCAGCCGGAAGGTATTATTTAGGTTTCTTGATTCTGTATAAGTATCCAAGATCTACCTAGCTAATAACCAATGTGGTATTAAACACGCTCGCATGGGTCCTCACATATTCTCCCCCATTTAAGCCCTGACGTCCCCGTTAGGCTAAGGGCTCAAATCCATTCGAATCTAATAGCAAACACCACGATCGGCTCGTGGTCGACCTCAATGGATCCATGCTACAGTATCTCCTAGTCCACATAGGTTATGGGTCGGGTCTGCTCTGACACCATTTGTCACAACTCAGGATCTCACCCAAAATGGCTAGTCGGAAGGTATTATTTGGGTTTTTTGATTTTATACGAGTATTCAAAATTTACTCAGCAAATAATCGATGTGAGACTAAACACGCTCGCATAAGTTCTCACATAAGAGCCAGGTTTCGATTCTGGGACCTGTGGTTTGTGGCTAACCACGATCGGCCTGTGGTTAGCCCCAAGGGATACGTGTTGCAGTGTTTTCTAATCCACAAGTTATGGGTTGGGTCCGCTCTGATACCATTTGTAACAATTTAGGACCTTACTCAAATGACTACCTGGAAAGTATTCTTTGTTGGAAATTGTATCCTAAGAGTCAATCGTCAGTATGTTGATGATTGAATTTTGTAAATGAATTGACAAATTAATAAAGTGTTAATTGACATTATTCATCATTTCATTGTACATCTTCAAATGAACTCTTATATGATGAAGTCCTTAAGATTTATTTTATGATAAAGGAAGATTTATCTTCAAGTCCTTACAACTGTTCGCGATCAAATGATATGCTGTTACTAGGACGACATCATTATCGAGATTAGGTCGTTGTATGACATATACGTTGGTTGTCCTCTTAATCAAGGAGTGTGGAGACACTGATATGTCACACAGGTGAAGTGTAGGAGTACATTTCACTGAACGTGACCAATTTCGTAGCACTCTACTGTCGAGAGATGTTCCGAGTGGATATGGGTATAAGTATCATTCAGACCTGAGATCACCACAGTGATTAGCAAGCAACTCACTGTACTTTGGTACAAGACTATCTGAATTTTTAATTCAGCGATGGAAGGTCACTGGGTGCAGTCAAGTACTTGCGTAGTCAGTTGTGAGTCAAGATGGAATTGATCCCTCCTGGAAACATAAGATAATGTCTTGTGATTAATTTAGCAAAACCTTGGCCAGGGTAATCCCAGTGAGGAGTCACGGGATATTTAAAGTTAATCACATAATGGATGTACTAATTATAGGGTTGACAGTGAGCTCTAAGTCATCCTGGCATTAGGAGTCAAAGGGATGAATTATACGGTAACCATAGTTCAAGGGTTCTTGAATGTTGCTTTGCAATCACTCGGTCTATCCGGACGTCGGGTACCATTGCTAGATGGTCATTTCGATTAGTACAAGAAGTTGTTCTTGTGCTACCGGCTTAGGTTCGAACCTATGGGGTCACACGCATAGAAGTTTCTAGGTTGATCAAATGGCTGATTGATGATTAAGAATCATTCAGGGGTAATTTGATCAATTCGATTGACAAATTATCCTAAGCAAAAGTTGCATTAAAATAATTACTGAATTATTGGAGGATTAATTAGAAATTAGATTGCTAATGAACTCAATTTGATTGAGTAATTGGGCTTAGGTTGAGCCAAATTGAATAGGATTCAATTTGGGCTGCATCAGGGTTTGACTTAATTGGATTGGGTTTAACCCACGTAGATTGAGCTGGACCCAATTGATGGGACTTGACCCAATTGGATTAGGCTTGATCCAAATCAATTAGAAGACCTTATTTGATGAGGATTATGAGTCCAAATAATCAGAATTGGATAAGGAGAAGAATTCCTAAATTTTAGGAACCCATCCTTATCTTCTTGGAGAAGAATGACACTTTGATTTATCCCTAATATTTTTCACGCCTATCCTCTTTATTTTTGGCCAAAAATTGGCATGAGAAGAGAAGAGGCGTGGGGCTATATTTTCTATAAAATGGCGCTTCAAATCTTCCTAAAAAGATTTGGATGAATTTCCTAATTTGTAGGGATTGCATGGCGTATGAAATAGGATGGTCTGCGGCTGAACTTTGGACGCATGAATTTCCTATCTTTTAGGGATCCAAAATGCACGAAATTTGGATATGTTTATCTCCTCTTAGCTGCCAAATCATCAGAATTTTTTGGGGATTTTATCAGCCAAATTAATTGGCTAAATTAGGTGTGAGGCGTGGGGGGGGGGTCTTTTGGCTATAAAAGACCCCCATGCCTAGGGTTCAAAAATATACAATATTTAGAGGTTTCAAAAAATTCTAAAAAAAATTCCTTGAGGGCCTCCATCCCTTCTTCTCCTTCTTCCTCACGTCCATCCTCCATCTTCTTGAAGAACAATCAAAGGTTGAGTGTTTAGAAGGAGAAAGCTTCAGCCATTGCAACGTTTCTGCGCGAGCTAGCACTCCCGCGGAAGACAATCTACCTAGGGCTTCGCGTGTACTTCTCATAGTGGCCATTCGTGTGCGTGGTTGCGAAGTCAAGGATCAGATCCACAAGTTTCTTCCATCATAAAAGGTATTAATTCTATATTAATCTTTTATTTTGGAGTCAGGGTCTGGGTCCGATTCTCCGAGGTTTTACCCTCCTTTGGGGCTCCTCACGGAGTATCTCCAGAATCCATTCGATGGATATTCGGAGATTAATCGGAATAGTGTGTTTATCTTTCAGATCTGATAGTTAATCATGCATAAAGTTTTAGCATAATGATTTAAACGATTCCGGCATAATCCTGTGTTCTTACAATGCTGATATCTAGATTTGATCTTGTAAGCATGCACGAATTAAATTGTTTGATTCGATTTTTCCGCTGCATTTTTGAAACTTAAAAAGAACTACGTATGGCTTGATCTCTCTTGTGAAGGGGTACGTAGGCAACCCGATCAGGTTCAGCCATGATTTTTTTTTAAAAAAAGAAAAATTCAGCATGCTTAACACCGAAGAACCTAGGATTCACTTTCATTCTTTGGGTTCCTTAGTCCTGTATAAGTATCCAAGATCTTCTCGGCGAATAACCGATGTGGGATAAAACACATGCCTGTATGGGTTCTCACTTTCTTCGTTCAAGCTTTGATGTCCTCACCAGGCTATGGGTTCAAATATGTTCAAATCTATTCAAATCTAATCATATGCATCATGATCGGTTCATGGTCAGCTTTCATGAAACCGTCCTGCAGTATCCTCTAATCCACATAGGCTATTGGCCGAGTTCGCTTTGATACCATTTGTAGCAACTTAGGACCTCACCCAAAAAGGCTAGTCGGAAGGTATTTTTTGAGTTGCTTGGTCCTGTATAAGTACCCAAGATCTTCTCAACGAATAACCAATGTGGGATTAAATATGCCCGCATGGGTCATTACGTACTTCCTCCGTTCAAGCCCTGACGTCCTCGTTAGGGTAAGGGTTCAAATCCATTCAAATCTAATCACAACTACCATGATCGGCTCGTGGTCAGCCTCTATGAACCCATGCTGCAGTGTCCCCTAGTCCACATAGGCTATGGGTCGAGTTCGCTCTGATGCTATTTATAATAATACAGAACCTTACCCAAAAAGGCTAGTCAGAAGATATTATTTGGGTTCCTTTATTCTGTATAAGAATTCAAGATCTACTTAGCGAATAACCAATGTGGGACTAAACACAAGCCCATATAGGTCCTCATATACTCGTTCAAGTCCTGATGTCCTCGTCAGGCTAAGGGTTCAAATTTATTCAAATTTAATCACAAACACTACAATTGGCCCGTGGTTAGCCTCAAGGAATCCGTGTTGCAATGTCTTCCAGTCCACATAAGTTATGGGCCAGGTCCGCTCTGATACCATTTGTCACAATCCAGGACCTTACTCAAAATGGCTAGCTGGAAGGTATTCTTCGAGTTTCTTAGTCCTGTATAAGTACTCATGATCTCGGCGAATCACCGATGTGGGACTAAACACATGCCTGCACGGGTTCTCAAATATTCCCTCCATTCAAGCCCTAATGTTCTCGTCAGGCTAAGAGTTCAAATTTATTCAAATCTAATCATAAGCACCATGATTGATCTGTGGTCAGCCTTCACGAATCTGTGCTGCAGTGTCCTGTAATCTATGTAGGCTATGGGCCGAGTTTGCTTTGATACCAATTATCACAACCCAGGACCTCACCCAAAATGGCTAGCCGGAAGGTATTTTTTGAGTTTCTTGATCCTGTATAAGTACCTAAAATCTTCTTAGCGAATAACCGATGTGGGACTAAACGCATGTTCAATGGTTCCTCACAGAAACAGCGAGTTACTATCATTTGTGAGTTTCCAAGCAGGCACATCCACGAGTTTCGACGGTCTGAAAGCCTCAAGAAGCTGGACCAGGTCTTCTTCCTGCTTCGATTGAAAAGGAGAAATGGGTCTGAAGAAATTGAGGCGGCATTTTTGTCTTCTCCGACTCCAACATGAGGCCACTGAAGAGTTAGCTTGAACCGCTTGATCATACAGCTTGTGGAAGAGAGAGGCTTGAGGAATGTTTCTTGTCCAAGCATCCTTCTAAAATCTGATGTTTGCTCCATCCCCGAGCTCGAAAGAGATGCAATTCCAAAGTGCCTTAAGATCCTTGCAAATATCTTTCCAAATTGGCGAGATGCGGCAAAAAGATCTTTTGACTTTGAAACCGAACCTTCCATGGGCATAGTGTGTATTCTTAGTAAGTCTCATCCACGATGCCTCCGATACTTTCAAGAATTTCCACGCCTACTCCGATAGCAGAGCATATTATGGTCACTAATGTTTTTGATGCCCAAACCACCTTCCATCCCAATTGACTAAGCAATTGAAACGGCTGATTGACTCTTTTCCTTTCCATAGAAAGGATCTTTTCATCTGATCAATTCGGTTCACAACTAATGAGGCAGCTTAAAGCCAGACATGGAATAGAAAGGAAGAGCTCTAAGAACGGTGCTGATCAATGCGAGCTTGTCCCCTCCACTCAGGAATTTACCTTTTCAAGCAGCAAGTCTGGAGCAAACCTTTTCAATCAGTGGCATTGAACAATGCCTAGAGAGCCTTCTGTCACTAAGAGGGAGGCTGAGGCAGGTGAATGGGAAGGAACCCCTTTCGCAGTTCATCAATGTTGCAAGTTGCCTTGCCTCCTCGTCGTCCATGTAAGGCAAATCAATAAGCTGTTATAAATATTGATCTTTAGCCTGGATGCTTGCTCAAAGCCAAGGAGTAAAACTTTCACTGCCACTAAGCACTCCTTTGTTCCAGAGCAAAACAACAAAGTATCATGTGCGAAAGGAAGGCTTCTCGGATTAGAAAAGCAAGGCTCAGAACCAATACCTTTTATTAAACCCACAGATCTGGCTTGCTTGAGCATTCTAGCAAGCACGTCAGTAATGAGGATGAAGATTGGGGGTTGACATTATCAACTTTGTACAGAGTCCCTGTGATAGGAAGAACTGGAAGGGGGTTAAAATTAGATGTGTTGGGAGTGATCATAAATCTATAATGAACCAAGCAGAAGTGAGGCTTAAGAATACTAGGCTGTGAGAATTGGGGTTTATCCCAATATTCAAACCCCTCTGTCTAAGAGCCAGTTGTTCTCGAGTTGAGGTGGTGCATCCCCAAGTATTTGAACTCTGTTAATTATAATCGAGTGGGTCTACCTCCCTTTCTCTTGAAAAGGAAAAAGAACAGAAAAAATAAGACTGTATCTGAACATATTTGGCACATTTTAAATAAAGTTGACATTGAAAAGATTGTATGAACCTCAGCTGTTTCTATGACAAGTTATGCTGGTGGACAGGCCCTTTCAATTTTTGCTGTTTGCAGACCATTTGGAACCTACCGCACAACAATAGTCTTTAGAATCTGAGAAAAAAAAATCACATTTCCATTGTTAAAAAAAAGTTAGCTTGATTGCACTATTACATGTTCGAAGCAATCGGGAAATCTGATGCATCTGGATTTTTTCAGGTTGAATGGCAAGTATTTCAGCACCAGCTCTGATCAAACGCTCATGTCATATATATCCTTTCATTATTTGTCATTTGATGGAGAGCAATGTTCCCTATCAAGTGTCATTTCGTATTCTTCAGATGAGCCAAAGAGATCGGCAGGCATATGATTCTACTATTGCATCGGTGACTTTGGAGTCTCCTCAATCTTACCATAATGTTTTCAGAAGCTTGTAGAGCCCCAGATTGGAGGCAGCCCAACTATCTTAATTGCACACTATAATTTCTCCCCGGTTGATAGGTAACATTTAAGTTTTTGGTTGTCATTCAAAACTAGATGAGTGACTAATGAATTTGCTGAAAAATTGCAACTGAAATGCTGTATAGTCACTTACAGCTGTAGTTCGAGGCAAGGTTTTAATAATGGTGGGAAAGAAGGGCGTTACACTCTCTCATGTGGGATGGGAACAGTTAGGAAATGGACCAAGATGGGATGAAACATCCACTGTTTTAAGTATCGGTATGCAGGGTGTCCCATTTTTTTTGGGTGGACGTGACAGCCCGGCCTATGGTATTTAAAACCTTTGTTTCAGAGACAGAAGAGTAGGTGGTTAGTGCACTGTTGTAAGGGCCTCAATAAGGCCCTCAGATTTGGTGGCCCCTGGTATCTTCTGTCCTTACAATGCAGATGCCCAGCATGCTGCTGCTTCTGCTGCCTTTCCTTTTTTTTTTTCTTTTTTTTCAAAACAATACAGAAGAAAGGGGTTTAGGCATGAGAATTGCTGCTTGATGTATATATTTTTTTAAAATGATACTGGTTTGGCCAACTCTTTCATGCCTCTTTGCTAGAATTCTTAACTGGTCAGAGCTCCACAACTGTCCTTGGTCATCTTATTTTTCATTTTGTTGGTCAAGGTTGCAAGTCTTGGCTTGTGGACTCATGGAGGACTGATCTAATACGTGGACCTTTTTCTTTCTTTTTATCATGGTATTTCCACAAGGATAAGAGGTCTCTTTCCCTAGAAAGAAGAAAATCTTACTTGCAGTTGCTGCGGCTAACAACATACAATCAAGAAAACAGAGTAGTGATCATTGTGGATTTTGAGGCAGATTGACAGCATTTACGTGTCAGTCTAGGAGGAGCTATCAATCCCTTTCCAGCTATATTTGTTGAAACATTGTGGTTGCTGCTGCCAGACGCAGCTTAGACATTGGTGCTTGATATGAGTATATATGTCATAAAGGACCAACACAGTTGTCCAGTTGCTATTGCCTGAATACAGTTGAGAAAGAACTCATGGACTCTTAGTGTGTACACTTCTCCGGCTGCGCGAGATCCCTAATCAATCTTTGGCAACAGAGAGAGCAATCGGTTGGCTAAGTGAAATTTTGGGATTGAACTTGGAAAAGAAATATATGTATGGGGGAAGGCTTGAAAGGTTGTTAAGCTCCAATGCATTGTGAGGGTGTTCGTGTAAGGACTAGATGTCTGCACAACAGCCATGGGTCAAATCAGGCACTGGTAATGTACTGGGGATATAGGTTGGGGATGGCACCTTGCCTCTACAAATTGTATTGAGTGGAACTGGATTTTAGTTGGAGCATGTCTATAATCTTGTTCTGAATTGCTGCTCTGTTTCCAAATCCGGTCTTTTGATTTCTTGTCATCTCACTGGAGTAGATCATGCTTATAAGTTTGGCATTCAGGAATAATTCGGTTCGATATCTTGATTCAGAATTCAGGAAAAAATTGAAAAATTTATCAACGATTCGAAAAGTGTTTGGAAAACAAAGAAGGGAGAAAATAATAAAAATTAAAAATATTGGCTTTGTAAAATATTTTTAATTGATTCACTTAAAAATAAATATAGTATAGATAGAAGTAATAAAAGCTAGCAAAAAGCATCATTGCTAGCTACTAGATATGTGACTATTAATGTGTAATGCAAACATTTCTTAAATTACTTAATTATGCAAACATTCATAAATAAATTGTGCAATTCAAGAAGAATTGAACATTTTTGGATCAATTCGGTTTTGGAGGAGAACGGAGAATCAATCAGTTGAAGAAAAATCAAGAATAATTCAAATTTTTTCTCTATAATTCAGATAATATTGTAAGTTTGGGGTCTGCTGCACTTATGGTGTACTCTGCCCAATCTCTGCTTCGACTGGTAAAGCTTTTATTGGATCTCTCTTTGTGCATCACATGCTGAATTATAGAAGATCATAGGATCAAAAGGAGATAGCCTTGGTGCCGTGCCCCTTGTCCACGTTAATTTTGCGCCATCTATTATAATAATTTGGCTGATGCATTGGATTCATAATTACAGATTCGGATCGGCTCATCGGATTGAAAATTCAAAATTACCAACATTTCAAATGGGTTGGGTCGGTTCAGGTTGGATCGGGTCTGAATTTAGCAAATGCAGACTCGACCTAAAAAATGAAATGAGTCCAATTTTAAAACTCGATGCAGCCTCAAAATAGGTCGGATCACGGGTTAACCCAACCTATTTATAGTTTTAGCAATAGTGTAGCCGATTGGATAGCATGAACAATCATTGTAGAGTAGTGCTAAGAAAGCTATAGAAAATGACGGCATCGGAGTCCTAGAGATTGAAGGATATTTTTATATCTGATGTGAAATGATGCGTCTATTCTAAGGCCATGAACAAGGCCCCCTCTAGGTCTTTGAAAGCTGCTATATTTTAATACGTGAGGTTCTAGAAGGCTTGAAGTGTGGGTCTGGGTAGCCAGAAGCGCGGAGTTTCGGAGCTGTGCATGGTGTGAAACGGTTTCCAATGGAATCTACGGGTTCCCACAAGTAGGGAAAGGTGGCGGAGAAATGCTGATATTGGTGCGATTTGAATGATTCAGTACGTTCAATATTTCCACAATGTGGAAGGTACGGATTTAATTCAATGTTCGTGGACAAGGAGACGCTGGTGGAAGAGAAGATGAAAGCTTCTCGCCAACCATTTTGATTAGGAGAAATTTAGCTATCCAAGAAATGTGGCTGGAAACAGTCAAGATTGCCTAATAAGAATTAATACTTGTGGAATTAAATGACCTGATCCAATCCATCAGGGCAACAAAAGTTGTGTGGAATCTGGGTTATGGTGCAAATGAGCCCCAATGTTCTCATGGCCTTTTCTTTCTTTCTTGTTTCTTTTTTTTTATAGAAAAAGGGAGGGGAAATCCCTCCCTCTTAATAAAGCCAATGAATGAAATGGGGTTGATATATGTTGCCTAAGCTTAGCTCTAAGTGCATTAAATTGAGCTTCCACCAAGCTGCTCGAGCTCAACTTATTTATAATCGAGCTATAGGAACTTTGAGCGTAACTCATTTTCTAATGAATTTGAGACTAAGTAAGCCATCGTCGGGCCAACCCAGAGATCTGTAAGTGGAATAACCTGATGCAAAATATAAATTTTTAGGTGGATCTAACCTAATTCAATTTGGTTGGGTGGGTTAAATTGAGCTCGGATTACTTCCAACCTGATTGCCTTTTAGGTCTGGGGAGTATATTTAGATTGACCCATCACTTTGCGCCTAGCATCTACTCTAATATTGACATGTGGAAAACTAGAACAAACCGTTTTTTTGTCCTCCTTTCTTTTTTGTTAGAAGGAAACTTTCATTGAAGACTCTGCATTGGAGATATTTGCTAGTGTTGCTGGAAATTGGACCCGGGGGCAATCTTCGATCGAGGAGAGGGAACGACTGTTAGTCCTCACGGCGGGGCGGCGGTCTGTCGGCGGGCGGCGTCCTCCGTCCGGGGCGGTCGGAGAGAAGGAACAGCAGGTCCTCGCAGTGGGGCGGCGATCCGTTGGCTGGCGGCGTCCTCCGTCCGGGTGCCTGCACACGAACCGGTGGCCGGGTTCTCCGGCGCTCAAGTCAGGGAGGGGGCAAATAGTGGGGAGAAGGAGATAAACAGTGATTTTTGGGTGTATGAATGTTCCAATCCCCTCTTGAGAGGCCAAGGCTCCCTTTTATATGCGGGGGTCGGTTTACCTGTGATGTAACAGGGCGAGGCCGTAGTACGGCTTGGCATGTTGTTCAGGTCGGCGCTCGGTCAAGCGAATCATTGCACTGATGTCGGCGGTATGGCCGAGATCAGAGACTTATCATAGTCGACTAGACCCTGCTGGGTCGATTTGCCGTGGAGAACTGGGGATCCGTAGATGTCAGGAGCCATGCGCATTTATTGTGGAGTAAGTCGGAGATCCGCATTTATTATGGATAAGCCGGAGATCCGCATTTATTATGGAGTAAGCCGGAGATCCGCATTTATTGTTGAGTGTGCCGGAAGATTACAGCGGCCATGCGCAATAAATGCCGGAGGGGTGTTAGAGTACGGTCCTCGGACATCGGGGTTTCTCTTAGGTCGGAGGTTTCGGGGTCGGTCGTCTTGTGGCCGAGCGTTCCGAGGTCGGACGCTGACTTCGGCTGTCCGGGGTCGGAGGTTGTACGGCTTCTTAGGGGCATTTATGTCATTTGGGGGGAAACTTTATTCCCCCCAACACTACCCCCGACTTCCGAGTTCGAGCGGCTTGTGGGGCTCGGACGTGGGAAGTAAAGTCTGTCACTAAGGTTGGGGGGAAGGTCTCGCCCGCCCCCTTGTGCTTTCCGGAGCTTTTATGGTGAGATATGCGCCCTTTGGCGTCTCGAGGCTGCTTTATTCGGTGAGCTAATGATGGAGCTCGTATCATCATGCTTCTTGAATCGCCAGGATCATTTTACGGCGGATTAATGATGGGGGACCTCGAGCTCGTCGAGGCGGTGTCTCGATTCCGTAATCGATGTTTCTGGCTCATTAATGAGTGTGCCGTTACGGGGTTTGAAACGGACACGCGGCGCGACCCGAGGTCGGACGCTTTCGATTTCATGTTACTCGATCATAATTCCGAAGAAGTGGAGGCCTCATCGGGGCTCCACGTGTCCCAGATCTTATTAAACGAGGGGAGCGGGGGTTACGTCCGCTCGTTCCTCAAGACGATTTGATTCTGTGGACCCATGATGAGGCCCCGAGATCCGATGGGACAACGCTTCGATTTCGTATCCGATTTATTAAACCGGAGTGAATACGGTGCCTCGGCTTCCGAGGTCGACACGTGGCGCAACCCGGTCGGGGGGATGGGAACCGACCCCGTCGATCTGGGCCGTCAGGGGGGTCTATATAAACCCCATGAGTCTGCCCTAAAGGTCTTGTTTGGCTGCCTCTTATTTTCGTCGTCTTTCCCCCTTGCTTCCTCCCTCAGCTGAATCTTGCTGGTGGTGCCCGGAGCGATTTCCGGCAATGTCCAGTAGGTTTTCTTCCCGTTTTCACTAGGGTTTCCTCTTTTCTTCTCCTCGTCAACTTCCATTTTCTACTCTTAACTTTTGCTCCACTCTTCCGTGAGAATGGGTTCCGGTCCCGAAGAGGTTGGGTCGAGTCTGTCGGGAGAGGAGCTGGAGTTAATCCGCTCCCGTTTCTTCTTCCAGCCCGGGTTTCGCCTTGAAACCGCAGGGCCGGAAGACAGGGTGACGCAGCCGCCCCCAGGTCGGATCGCGGTTTACCGCGAGACACTTTGGGCGGGCCTGCGTTTTCCCGCCCATGAGTTCGTGAGCAACTTGCTGGCCGAGTACCAACTCGTCCCGGCGCAGTTGGCTCCGAACTCATGGAGGACCATAATCGGGTTTTTATCCCTGTGCCTCGGGCACGGAATTCCGATTTCGGTAGGCCTTTTTCGCCGGTGTTTTCTGTTAAAGAAAAACCCGGCGGACGTAGGGTGGTTATATTTCGCCTTTCGGGGCGGTATGTCACTCTTCCGGGGCGCCCCTTCCTCGATTCACGAGTGGAAGAGGAAGTTTTTCTTTCTGGCGTCTGCGGCGCCTTGGGGGTTCGAGCCAAGGTGGGGACACCCTCGGCTGAATGCCCTCAACAAACTCTCCGAGCCCACGGGGAGGGAGCTGAGGACCCTGGACTCTTTGCGAGCCCTCGGGAGGGGCAACGACCTGACCGAGCTCCTGCGGGAGGACGCCCTGGCGAGCGTGGGTCTGAGCTCGGCGCGCCCCGAGGGTAAGGGCGGTTGCATTATTCTATTTATTTATTTCTTGTTCTCCGTCTTTACGGTCACTGGTCTGACTCTTAACAAAATTCTTGATTTCAGATATTCCACGCATGCCGACCAGCAACACATCACTTTTCTCTCGCCTGAGGAGGCGAGAGGCCGAGGCCGGGGGTGCTGTGCCCCAGCCTCGGAAGAGGGCGAGGACGGACGGCGCTTCTTCGTCGGCCAGGACGAGTGGCCCCGAGGCGGGGGCCCCTGCAGCCGACCCGAGGCGGGAGCGGGTTGTTGGTGATGCGGGCCCGTCGGCCCCTCCTTGCCCTACCCCCCTTTCCCAGCGGGGGGAGCCGCCCGTGGTCCGGCCGCAGCAGCCAGGACCCGGGCTTACCCGAGGCACCGAGGCGAGCGGCTCCGGGACCTCGGGTTCGATCGTGCCGAGCTCTTCTCGGGCTTTTCGAGAAGAGTCGGCCGAGCCGGACTCTTCTATTCCCGAGGGGCTCTCGGCCTTTCAAGATGCCGAGGTCGCACGCTCCATGTTGCGGCGTGCGGTGCTTCCAGCGGACCGGGCCGTATTCCGGGGTATTTCGCTGGAGGAGGTCGTCGGCAGTGCTTACTGCAACACTGCCCGGGTAAGCTTTCTTCTTAATTTCCCCGAGTTTTTAGCGTATATATGTGCTTTTCAACTCACAATACCCTCGTTTCTTTCTTTTCAGCATATTCTCGAGCTCGACACCATGGCGTTCATCGCCCATGGGTATCGGGAAGAAGTTCAACAGCTTGGCCAGCAACTGGAGCCGGCCAAGAAAAGAGTCGCCGAGCTGGAGGCGGCGTTGGCCGCGGCCGAGGCTCGGTGGACAGCCACCGAGGCTGAGCGCCTTGCCATGGTGGGGGCGCTCGAGGAGGAGAAGGCGGCTCATGCCCTGACCAGGGCAACCATGCGCGGCACGGAGGCGCGCTTAGGGGAGGTCCAGGCCAGGGTCGCGGCCCTCGAGTATGAGGAGGGGGTCTTGCGCCTCCGACTCGGGCAACTTGAGGCCCGGGAGAGGAGGGCCCTCGAACGAGCCGAGCATGCTGTGGAACTCTTCAAAGAGTCGCAAGAGTTCCGCGACATGTTGGAGGAGGAGACGGTCGACGGTTTCCTTCGAGGCTTCGAGAACTTCCGGGAGCAGGTGCGCCGGTACTGCCCTCAGTACGACTTCTCGACGGTCCGTCCGAGGGAGGACTGGGGCTGGGGGTCCGACGTGCAAGCCCTTCCTGCCATCCTGACGTCCGAGGCGGGAATATACGAGCAGGACCCCGCCGAGCCTTCGACGGGGGTAGCCGAGGCGGACGGTGTCATGGAGGCGGCTCCGGCGGCCGAGATCGATGCTGTCCCGGAGGCGGCGCCCGAAGCTCCTGCTCTCGGCCCCGAGCCTGTTCCGGAGGAAGATCATGAGGTCATCAATGTGCCGGATGACCCCCCGGATGTGGCTCCCGCCGCTTAGGACTTAAGCATATTTTTCTTTTCTTTTTCATTGTATCCGGGGTCGGCCCTTGAGTGGCCGACTTCCAATTTTGTAATTGGCCTTCCGGCCCTTTGTTAATGAAGAAATGTTTGTCATTCTGTGTTCATCTTTCCCTCTGTTGTCGTGGATGAGGCTAGAACCTTGGCTAACCGCCGCGACGACCTCTAACTTCGTATTTTAATCTTTGGGCTGCTTAACGAAGCTGCCCTTTTCCCTGACTATATCTTAGCCTTCTCGGATCCCAGTCGTCTCGACCAAAGGGAGCTCCGAGCTTAGGTTTCTAGAAAATTTCTCTAAGTCCTATAACTCGGATCTTAGAGTCGTGGGAGTTGCCACGTTTGGCCTTTAGGAAAATCTTAAGGCACCGAGGTCGGGCCTTAGCCCTTCAAGTGGGACCGGAATAGGTCTATTCGTACCGCTATTCGGAGAGTTTAGTCGGGTTTTCCGAACTCAACTCCGAACCTCTCATAGGGAGCGTGGGCTAATAAACAAGTTATTGCCGAAGGTTTTCATAGTTATCGTCCTCGGACCCTGCCGAGATTTCGGTGAACAAGGCTGGGATTCCCAAAGATCGCCTTGGTACCTGTGCTTGGCTGGTACATTCGTGGCCGAGACCACTTTTCCAGCTGGACGTCGGAGTTTACTTAGAAGAGCCGAGTTGGGTCCTACTTTATGAAGCCTTAGTACGGATTACGGAGACTTGACGAACAGAGCAGGCATAATGAGGTTGGGAGGTCGGTCTTAAGCCGACCCAGCGAAGAAGCCCGGCTTTGGGGCAAAATAAGACTCCAACATTGGACGAGATCGGCAATATGTAGATAAAATTTGACAAGGAGGGCGTCTAGTTGGGTGTACCTCTTGCATTCTCGGGGTCATGCTTCGCATGGTGGAGTAGGTCGCTTCCCTTCCTCGTCGACCTCCGGAGTCATTTTTGACTGGTAAAAGGGGCTCGGGCTTCCCATGGACCCGGCGACTCCTGCCGGAGTTGAGAGGATCTGGGGAGGCTCTGTTGATTTGTAGCCCTTTTTGAGATCGAGGGGGCTTAACACCCTATGGTCGGACCTCGGAGCGCCTCAGCCTTGGTCGAGGGATCTCACATCAGGTCGGCGGGTTCGTGGACGCCTTGCTGACCTGTGATACCTCCCGAGGTCGAGGGAGTCTGGTTCTCTACGGTCGACCCTCGGGGCATCCCGACCTTAGTCGAGGGGTCGCTCGCTTCGGGGATCGGGGATCGTCGACTGCTCCCGGGGGTCCACTTTGTGGCGCCCCGGGTGGAGCCACCCTTTCCACCCCTCACGGCGCCTTCCCGAGGTCGAGGGAGTCTGGTTCTCTACGGTCGACCCTCGGGGCATCCCGACCTTAGTCGAGGGATCGTTCGTCAGGTCGGCTGGTCTGGGCACGCTCTACCGACCGGCGACGCTTCCCGAGGTCGAGGGAGTCTGGTTCTCTACGGTCGACCCTCGGGGCATCCCGACCTTAGTCGAGGGATCGCTCGCTTCGGGGATCGGGGATCGTCGACCGCTCCCGGGGGTCCACTTTGTGGCGCCCCGGGTGGAGCCACCCTTTCCACCCCTCACGGCGCCTTCTCGAGGTCGAGGGAGTCTGGTTCTCTATGGTCGACCCTCGGGGCATCCCGACCTTAGTCGAGGGATCGTTCGTCAGGTCGGCTGGTCTGGGCACGCTCTACCGACCGGCGACGCTTTCCGAGGTCGAGGGAGTCTGGTTCTCTACGGTCGACCCTCGGGGCATCCCGACCTTAGTCGAGGGATCGCTCGCTTCGGGGATCGGGGATCGTCGACCGCTCCCGGGGGTCCACTTTGTGGCGCCCCGGGTGGAGCCACCCTTTCCACCCCTCACGGCGCCTTCCCGAGGTCGAGGGAGTCTGGTTCTCTACGGTCGACCCTCGGGGCATCCCGACCTTAGTCGAGGGATCGCTCGCTTCGGGGATCGGGGATCGTCGACCGCTCCCGGGGGTCCCACTTTGTGGCGCCCCGGGTGGAGCCACCCTTTCCACCCCTCACGGCGCCTTTCCGAGGTCGAGGGAGTCTGGTTCTCTACGGTCGACCCTCGGGGCATCCCGACCTTAGTCGAGGGATCGCTCGCTTCGGGGATCGGGGATCGTCGACCGCTCCCGGGGGTCCACTTTGTGGCGCCCCGGGTGGAGCCACCCTTTCCACCCCTCACGGCGCCTTCCCGAGGTCGAGGGAGTCTGGTTCTCTACGGTCGACCCTCGGGGCATCCCGACCTTAGTCGAGGGATCGTTCGTCAGGTCGGCTGGTCTGGGCACGCTCTACCGACCGGCGACGCTTCCCGAGGTCGAGGGAGTCTGGTTCTCTACGGTCGACCCTCGGGGCATCCCGACCTTAGTCGAGGGATCGCTCGCTTCGGGGATCGGGGATCGTCGACCGCTCTCGGGGGTCCACTTTGTGGCGCCCCGGGTGGAGCCACCCTTTCCACCCCTCACGGCGCCTTCCCGAGGTCGAGGGAGTCTGGTTCTCTACGGTCGACCCTCGGGGCATCCCGACCTTAGTCGAGGGATCGTTCGTCAGGTCGGCTGGTCTGGGCACGCTCTACCCGACCGGCGACGCTTCCCGAGGTCGAGGGAGTCTGGTTCTCTACGGTCGACTCTCGGGGCATCCCGACCTTAGTCGAGGGATCGCTCGCTTCGGGGATCGGGGATCGTCGACCGCTCCCGGGGGTCCACTTTGTGGCGCCCCGGGTGGAGCCACCCTTTCCACCCCTCACGGCGCCTTCCCGAGGTCGAGGGAGTCTGGTTCTCTACGGTCGACCCTCGGGGCATCCCGACCTTAGTCGAGGGATCGTTCGTCAGGTCGGCTGGTCTGGGCACGCTCTACCGACCGGCGACGCTTCCCGAGGTCGAGGGAGTCTGGTTCTCTACGGTCGACCCTCGGGGCATCCCGACCTTAGTCGAGGGATCGCTCGCTTCGGGGATCGGGGATCGTCGACCGCTCCCGGGGGTCCACTTTGTGGCGCCCCGGGTGGAGCCACCCTTTCCACCCCTCACGGCGCCTTCCCGAGGTCGAGGGAGTCTGGTTCTCTACGGTCGACCCTCGGGGCATCCCGACCTTAGTCGAGGAGGCGCTACGGGGGGCCGCGAAGGTACTACCCCGTTGTTGGTGTCGAGCGCCACGGGGGACTGCGAAGGTACTACCCCGTCTTTCCGAAGTGTCGAGGGGTCTGGGCACGCACTGTCGACACTCGGGGCATCTCGACCTTAGTCGAGGAATCTTGCACCAGTCGACGTTTCACCGTCCTGCGATTCTTCCCGAGGTCGAGGGAGTTTGGGACTCTACGGTCGAGCCTCGAGGCATCCCGATTTTGGCCGGGGGATCTGAGGATCACAGACGACCCAATATTAGAAGAGGATTACAGTCATCAAAATGAGAGAAATATTTGCAGAAAAAGGAGCTGAGTCCATTATCCTGATTATCTTGAACCCCTTGGGGTTTCACTGGTAGTACATTCGTAAATTCTCGGAGTTCCAGCTTCGTGGGATCAGAGTCCCTTCCAGGGACTTCAATTTGTACGCCCCTGGCCGTTGTACCCGGGCGATTTGATACGGTCCTTCCCAGTTTGGGGCGAGCTTTCCTTGCTCGGTTGGTTGAGAAGCCTCGGCTTTCCTGAGGACGAGGTCCCCTACTTTGAAGAGCTTGGGCTTAACTCTGGAGTTGTAGTATTTGGCCGTTCGCTGTTGATATCTCGCCATGCGCACCCGGGCGACCTCTCTTGTCTCTTCGACGAGGTCCAAATTGCTCCTGAGCTGGGAGGAATTGGTATCGGGGTCGTAATGCTCCACCCTCAAAGAAGGCAAGCCGATCTCCAATGGGATGACGGCCTCAGTGCCGTATGCTAGGTTGAAGGGGGTCTCTCCCGTGGGCAGTCGGAACGTGGTCCGGTACGCCCAAAGGACATTGTACAAGTCCTCGACCCACTGTCCTTTGGACCGATCAAGCCTAGCTTTGAGTCCCTGCAAAATAGTTCGGTTAGTTACCTCAGTTTCCCCGTTTGTCTGGGGATGGGCAACCGAGGTGAAGCGATGATCAATGCCGAGCTCAGAGCAAAACTCCCTGAAATGAACATTGTCAAATTGTCGACCATTGTCAGATATAAGGATACGGGGTAGTCCGAATCGGCAGATTATAGACTTCCACACGAAGTTCCGCATCTTTTGCTCGGTGATCCGGGCAACAGGTTCGGCCTCGACCCATTTGGTGAAGTAGTCGATGGAGACGACCAGGAACTTTCTCTGTCCGGTGGCCAGGGGAAAGGGCCCCAGGATGTCGATCCCCCATTGGGCAAACGGCCAGGGGGCGATGATGGAGATCAGCAGAGCTGAAGGTCGGCGCTGGATATTGGCGTTTCGTTGGCACCGATCGCACTTGCGGACGAAATCCGTTGCGTCCTTCTGGAGTGTGGGCCAGTAGTATCCCTGCCGCAGGATCTTATGGGCCAAGGCTCGACCCCCCAGGTGATTTCCGCAGATCCCTTCATGGACCTCTCGGAGGGCGTAGTCCGCCTCGGAGGGGCGGAGGCATCTGAGAAGGGGAGAAGTAAATGATTGTCGATAGAGTTTATTCTCGTACAAGACATACCGGAGAGCCTGGCGCTTGATTCGGTGAGCCTCCGTCTCGTCATGAGGTAGAGTTCCGTCCTGAAGATAGCAGACGAGCCCGTCGATCCAGCTTGGCTCGGAGTCGATGCACATAGTGGGCTCGGGTTCCTCCGTGCTGGGGACCCGAAGATACTCGAGCGCTGTTCCCTTGGGAAGCTCGCTCATGCGGGAGGTGGCCAGTTTGGATAGCTGGTCTGCCCTGAGGTTTTCCGCTCTGGGAATATACTGAATATTGAAAGAATTCAGGGCAGATGTGAGTTCCCGCACCTTTTGGAGATACTTTTGCATGGATGGCTCTTTAGCTTCAAAATCTCCTTGGACCTGGTTCACCACCAGCTGGGAGTCGCTAAAGGCCGTCAGGTCTCCCACTTTTAGTTCTTTCGCCAGCTTGAGCCCGGCGATGAGAGCCTCATACTCGGCCTCATTGTTCGAGGCCGGGAACTCGAGGCGCAGAGCTTGCTCGGCCACCACTCCATCTGGACTGGTGAGGATAAGTCCGGCCCCGCTGCCCCCCGGGGTCGAAGACCCATCCGAGTGCAGGACCCATGGCTGCTTTGGGGTCTCCTCCACGGACTCAGATGGCGGCTCGGGGTCGTCCGGAAGGGTGCACTCCACGATGAAGTCGGCGAGTATCTGAGCTTTGATAGCCGGCCTGGGCCGATATTCTAGGTCGAATTCCCCGAGCTCGACCGCCCATTTGGCGATCCTCCCCGCACGATCCGACCTCTGCAATATCTGCTTCATAGGCTGGTCGGTTAATATAGCTATCGTGTGGGCTTGGAAGTAAGGCCTGAGTCTCCGAGCCGAGATGATGAGAGCGAAGATGGTCTTCTCAAGTTTAGAATATCGGGTCTCAGCATCCCTGAGAACCCGGCTGGTGTAATAGACCGGCTTTTGGAGTTTGTCTTCTTCCCGGACGAGGACCGAGCTTACTGCAGCTGGGGAGACGGCCAGATATAAGTAAAGAATTTCGCCCTTCTGGGGCTTGGTGAGCAGCGGGGGAGAGGCCAGAAGGCTCCGAAGATCTTCAAAGGCTTGCTGGCATTCTTCTGTCCACCGGAAGTCTTTCGGCCGTTTGAGGCTCTTGAAGAAGGGGAGGCAACGCTCGGCTGATCGAGAAACAAACCTTCCCAGGGCGGCTACCCGCCCCGCGAGCCGCTGCACCTCCTTAACTGTCTTTGGAGGCGACATCTCTTGCAGTGCCCGGATTTTCTCCGGGTTGGCTTCAATTCCGCGTTGGGTCACTATGAAACCCAGGAACTTGCCCGAGGTGACTCCGAACGCGCACTTCGCCGGATTGAGTTTCATTTGGTATTTTCTGAGCTTGGCGAATGTCTCGCTGAGATCGGCTATGTGGTGTTCTGCCGCTTGGCTCTTTACCAGCATGTCGTCCACATAGACTTCCATGTTCCGGCCGATCTGGTCTTTAAAGATTTGGCTGACCAGTCTCTGATAGGTGGCCCCAGCGTTTTTCAGGCCAAAGGGCATCACCTTGTAGCAGTAGGTGCCCTTGTCGGTGATGAAGGCCGTCTTCTCCTCGTCTTCTGGCGCCATTCGGATTTGGTTGTATCCTGAAAAGGCGTCCATAAAAGTTAGCAGTTGGTGTCCTGAAGTGGAGTCGACGAGCTGGTCGATGCTCGGGAGAGGGAAGCTGTCTTTTGGGCAGGCCTTGTTCAGGTCGGTGTAGTCCACGCACATACGCCATTTTTCGTTGGCCTTCTTTACGAGGACTACATTGGCGAGCCAATCCGGGTAGGAGACCTCCCGGATGAAGCCGGCTCCGAGGAGTTTGTCCACCTCCTCGGCCGCAGCTCGTTGTCGCTCAGGGGCGGAGCCTCTTTTCTTCTACTTTACAGGCCTGCTGGTTGGCCTCACCTGGAGTCGGTGGACCATGACCTCGGGGTCAATTCCTGGCACGTCCGCGGGCGACCAGGTGAAGACGTCAGCGTTGTCCCGCAGGAAGCTGACGAGGCGATTCCTCTCATGGGCGCCGAGGCCGGAGCCAACCTGCACGGTTAGCTCGGGAAAATTTTCTTGTAGTGGGATTTGAATAAGGAGCTCACCGGGCTCTACTTGCTTCTTCCAGAGGGTGTCCCTCGCATCGAGGGTTTCTATGGGCAGTGAAGGGCCCATCGGGCGGTCTGGTGCCTCGGCTGGTTGCTTTACTGTGTGGGCCGCCATGTAGCATTGCTTGGCGACCAGTTGGTCTCCGCGGACCTCGCCCACTCCTTGGCCGGTGGGAAACCGCATGAGCAAATGGCGAGTTGAAACCACGGCTCGAAGGGCGTTTAACCCTGGGCGCCCAAGGATGGCGTTGTAGACCGAGGGCAGACGGACCACCAGGAAGTCCGTCCTCACAGTGCTCTCCCGGGGGGCGAGGCCAACTGTGACAAGGAAGCTAGCCTCACCTTCAACCGGGACCGCATCTCCGGTAAACCCGACCAGCGGGGCATTGATTCTCCGGAGGTGTCCTTCTGTCAACCCCATTTTTTGGTAGGCATGGTAGTACAAAATGTTGGCTGAGCTTCCATTGTCAACTAGGACACGCTTTACATCAAACCTATTTACAATCATTGAGATGACCACAGCGTCATCGTGAGGGGTCTCGACCCCTTCTAAGTCCTCGTCCGAGAACGAGATGACTTCATCAGTGCGTGGGCGCTTCGGGGGTGCTCCCTGGGCGGCTGTTCCTGCCGAGGTCCGCCCAATCATGTTGATGGTGCCGGCGATAGGCCTGTTGCCGCCAGGATTTTCGGTTGGTGCGACATTCTCCGCCGGCCTCCTTTCCTCATGTCGGTTCCTCACGAACCGGTTGAGTACTCCCCGTCTGATGAGCGCTTCTATCTCGTCCCGGAGTTGGAAGCAGTCCTCCGTGTCGTGCCCGCGATCTCGGTGGAAGCGGCAGTACTTCCTGGAATTTCGGAGAAATTCCGTATCTCGCATAGGAGGCGGGGGTCGGAAGAAGTCCCGACCCTCAATTTCCATCAGGATCTCGGCCCGAGGAGCATTGACGGGTGTATAGTTCTCGTACCTCGCCTGGTACGTCCGGGGCCGTGGTGGAGACCTCGGACGAGGAGGTGTCCTCTGCTGAGGTCGCCCCTGCTGACGGGGCGGGCTCCTCAGTCTGGGGAGATTCTTCTCTCGGCGGGGAGACCGGCTCCTTTGTCGACCGCGCTCCTCGCGGCGCTTCTTCCGCTTCTTCGAGGTGGGCTCGATTGCCCCCCGCCTGGAGGCGACTGCCTCCTCGGCCTTGGCGTACTTCCGGGCTCGGGCCAGCATTTTGGTGAAGTCGGCCGGGAAGCTCTTCTCGATGGAGAAGAGGAATCGGTAGGAGCGGACCCCAGTCTTCAGAGCCGACATGGCTATCGACTGGTGTAGCTCGCGAACCTCCCATGTGGCGGCGGTAAAGCGGTCCATGTACTCTTTGAGGGACTCCCCCTCCTTCTGCTTGATGTCCAGGAGGGAGTCTGATGTTCGTCGCTGGCGCCGGCTGGCAGCAAAGTTGGTGGCGAACTGCCTGCCGAGCTGCTCAAAAGAGGACACCGTGTTCGGCTTCAGACCAGAGAACCAAAGCCGAGCGGTCCCTCGGAGGGTTGCTGGGAAGGCCTTGCAGAGTATGGCCTCCGAGGACCCTTGTAGGGCCATGAGGGCCCGATAACTCTCCAAGTGGTCGAGGGGGTCCGGTGATTCCGCTGTAGGGCTCCACCTGAGGCATTTTGAACCTCGCGGGAACTGGCTCGTCCTCGATCTGGCGGGAGAAGGGGGACTTGGTAGTGAACTCAAAGTCCCCTTCCTGTCTTGCCTTCTTGCTGTGGAGTGCCGCAATCTGGCGCTCCAGATGCTCGACTTTTCGGTCGAGCTCCCCCACCCGTGGGATTGTCGCTGTGGTTTGCGCCAGCTCACCGTGATCCGGGGCTGACTCCGCCTCAGAAAGTTGGGGTCTCCGGTCGAAACCTTCTCCCGGTAACTCTCTCCGGGGAGAAGCTCGTTCTCCATTGTTGGCTCTGGAGGAGCCATGCAAATTTTGGCTGGGGAGAACCGGGCCGTTGGGGAGACACTCCGGCGGGGCCTGGGCCTGCGGGGGAAGTGCCGGTAAAGCCTCCACGCGCCGCAGGCCCTGAACGGCGGCGGCCAGGGCCTGGACTTGCTGTGCCAGGGCATTGAACTGTTCCAGCTGGACCTGAGGAGCTGGGTCAGCCGGAGTTGGAGAATTCTGGACGGAGTGTCCAGGACTTTGCGGGGGACGCCGGGAGACGTTAGAGGTTCCCTTACTTCTCAACTTCATGACTGCTACTCGGGCCCTTCCTCTAGCGCCAACTGTTGCTGAAAATTGGACCCGGGGGCAATCTTCGGTCGAGGAGAGGGAACGACTGTTAGTCCTCACGGCGGGGCGGCGGTCTGTCGGCGGGCGGCGTCCTCCGTCCGGGGCGGTCGGAGAGAAGGAACAGCAGGTCCTCGCAGCGGGGCGGCGATCCGTTGGCTGGCGGCGTCCTCCGTCCGGGTGCCTGCACACGAACCGGTGGCCGGGTTCTCCGGCGCCGGCCCTCCGACGCTCAAGTCAGGGAGGGGGCAAATAGTGGGGAGAAGGAGATAGACAGTGATTTTTGGGTGTATGAATGTTCCAATCCCCTCTTGAGAGGCTAAGGCTCCCTTTTATATGCGGGGGTCGGTTTACCTGTGATGTAACAGGGCGAGGCCGTAGTACGGCTTGGCATGTTGTTCAGGTCGGCGCTCGGTCAGGCGAATCATTGCACTGATGTCGGCGGTATGGCCGAGATCAGAGACTTATCATAGTCGACTAGACCCTGCTGGGTCGATTTGCCGTGGAGAACTGGGGATCCGTAGATGTCAGGAGCCATGCGCATTTATTGTGGAGTAAGTCGGAGATCCGCATTTATTATGGAGTAAGCCGGAGATCCGCATTTATTATGGAGTAAGCCGGAGATCCGCATTTATTGTTGAGTGTGCCGGAAGATTACAGCGGCCATGCGCAATAAATGCCGGAGGGGTGTTAGAGTACGGTCCTCGGACATCGGGGTTTCTCTTAGGTCGGAGGTTTCGGGGTCGGTCGTCTTGTGGCCGAGCGTTCCGAGGTCGGACGCTGACTTCGGCTGTCCGGGGTCGGAGGTTATACGGCTTCTTAGGGGCATTTATGTCATTTGGGGGGAAACTTTATTCCCCCCAACAGCTAGGATGAATAGCTTAAGAATATTGTTTATGCTTAGGTTATAGACTATAGAGCTACTTGACAGCCCACCAAAGAGGATTACGGTTGTTTTTGGTTTATTTTAGCTTATAATGGAGGTAGCTTAAGCGGTTTGCTGCAAGTGCATAATATGAGGTGCAGCCAGTGCCAAATTAGAAGGGTAAACGGTGCAGCGATGCGGTATTAGTTGGTTCCAGTATTTCTAGTCTAAACTGGTCTCTATCTAGATCGAAGCTCGAACTCTAGCACCAAGTTATGTGAGATCAGATCTTTATCTTTGATGGAGGTTGGAGATACCAAACCCTGTGATTTCTCAATCATGCATCCTCATATACACAATTCTAAGATCGAGGATCTCAAAAGATTGAAATAAGGAGTTAAAAACTATCAAGGATGAAATTGTAAAGAATGCGCTACAAGTTGTGCTGGAATAAGATTGAAGGTCAAAATTGAACGGGTGGTTCTATATACACCCCCCCTATTGCTCAGGACACCCCCCAAAAATTAAAAAAAAATTAAATACTCTCTATACCCCCCCATTTGCTAAGGACACCCCTAAAAAATTAAAAATACCTAAATTACCCCCCACCCTCCCCACCCCCTCACCTAAATTGCTCTCTACACCCCCCAAACCCCCCCCCACCCCACCCCGCTCTTCCCCTCCAAAACACCCGTAACCCTTCCGCCCAAAAAACCAGCCTCAAGCACCTCGCCGGCGGCCAAACCCCCTCCGTCTCCCCCTTCTCCCTCTCGTCCCCGGTCGGTGCAGTGCACCTCGCCAACGCCCAAAACCCCCCCGTTCCCCCTTTTCCCTCTCGTCGCCGGCATTCTCCCGATCTCCGACCACCTCGCCGGCTTCTCCCGGAACCACCTCCCCGGCCATCTCCCGAGCAACGAGCACCTCGCCGGCGCCTCCACGACCACCTCGAGGTAGCTCCCCCCCCCCGCCTCCAGTGCTCCGTTCGGCACTGGATCGCCGAACAGAACCCTTCTGTTCGGCTGAACAGTGCCGAACAGAAGCCCTCTGTTCGGCAACCCTCAACCAGACAGAAGGCTTCTGTTCGGCTGCACGGTGCCGAACAGAAGCCTTCTGTTCGGCTGCACAGTGCCGAACAGAAGGGTTCTGTCCGGCACCGTGCAGCCGAACAGAAGCCTTCTGTTCGGCTCTGTGCAGCCGAACAGAAGCCTTCTGTTCGGCACTGTGCAGCCGAACAGAAGGCTTCTGGTGCCAAATCGCGTGCCGTGCTGAATTTTGTGCCGAACATTTATGTATGCAATTGAATTATTTTCTTTGATATAGCCTAACATTGAATTTCTATATTTTCAGACATGGATCCCCGTCCCGCCAGAGTTAGACCTACGGCGTCAGCTAGGAGACGTCGTGCTAGGATTGTTTCTCCCGAGCCTGCTCATATGCCATCGGACTCTCCTGAGTCAGAGCATGATGATATGCCCGCTAGGGGCGAAGACGATGAGTTCGTTGGACCATGTCCAGGAGGTCCAGAGGATGAGTCCGTCCTGATCAGTTTCAGGACGCATATAGCAGCTTCCATCTGGAGGCAACAGGTATTGTTTATTTGTTATAGCATTATATTTTGTTTATTGATGTTTTATAAAGTAGTAGTAATTATACATTTATATTACAGGAACGAGCTCCACTAAAGTGCATGAACCATACTGCCAAGGTTGGTGAATGGAAGTGGTGGTCTTCAAACCAACCAAATACCAGGTTCAGAGCACTATTGAGGCAGTCGGGCCTCGTAGAGTTAGTACAGTGCTCTTATCGATTCATCGATAAGATTCTGATTTCGGGCTTCGTAGAGAGATGGCAGCCCGAGACGAACACCTTCCATATACCATTTGGCGAGATCACTATCACGTTGGATGATGTATCCGCCATTTTAGGGATTCCTGTCGCAGGTTCCTCAGTATCAGTTTCTCCTGAGAGGATGAGTGATCGGGATGCTGAGGAGATACTTGTGGAGTTGTTGGGGGTGTCAGCTGGAGACGCGCGTCAGGAGGTACTGTCATCGCACGGTCAGTCTGTGAGGATGGAGTGGCTGAGGACTCAGTTTCACTCTGTATCTGATAGAGACAGGCAGCAGAGGATAGAGTGTGCAGCACGAGCCTATTTGTTATTTTTGTTAGGCTGCACACTCTTTGCTGATAAGAGTGGGACCAGGGTGCCTATAGCGTATCTGTGTTTACTGCGGGATCTGGATAGGGTGAGCACATATGCCTGGGGTACAGCTGCCTTAGCATATTTGTATCGGCAGTTGGGGATTGCGTCGAGGTCATCAGTGAGACAGATCAGTGGTTATATGACGCTTCTGCAGGCATGGATTTATGAGCATTTTCCAGCACTCAGTCCTCACCCGTCGCTCGAGTATACTGATGCCAGTCCCCGCGTGCACCGCTGGATGCCCGGTACTCCATCCCGTACCACGATGGACCATTTAGTGGTTCTACGTGAGTCATTGGACCTTTTGAGCATCGATGAGATACGTATCATATTACCATTTGCTTGTGTTTGTCAGTACTTTTAATATGCGATATAGTATAAAACTGAAATGGACCTTTTGTTTTGCAGGTTATTTGGGATCCCCATCATCGGCTTCGGGGAGATCGCCCATATATACCCGTCGCATTTTTTAGTGGCTCCATCAAGTGCCTTGATATCGTAGAACCCTATCATCCAGAAAGGGTTCTTAGACAGTTTGGTCGTATTCAGACCATCCCTCGAGCGCCACTAGCCCCTACGCGAGCCAACAGAGGTTCCACAGCAGGCTCGTACCGGATACATTACTCCTATATGGATCAGCTTTGGGAGAGGTGGGAGGACCACGTGCTGAGCCAGGCGAGCAGGAGCCACCCAGTTACCCGGCCATCAGACAGCGTACCGGGATACATGGAGTGGTATCTCCGTATCACGCACGTTGCAGTTCAGCCTCCTCATCTGCACTCGAGTACTCATTCTGGAGCTAGGGGAGGTCATGATGATGCTGACATGCACCGGCGGCGTAATGCAGCTGCACTCGGTATCAGTACCGACATTGTACGGATGGGTCCCTCAGAGGCTACGTCACTAGGTGCCGGGCACCTATATGATGCTATTTCTCAGATGCATCAGGTACTTCTGGGTGATGAGCCTGGCCCGAGTACAGCACCCTCTCATTCGGATCCAGGACCCTCTCATTCGGACGTACAGCAGTACACGCGTCGACGATGGCGTCATAGGGATTGATGATGGAGCCTTTGTAATCTTTGTAAAGCCTTTGATATTAATGAAAAATATATATTTTTGGTACATTTACGTGTAATCTTTGTAAAGCCTGGCCCGTTCTATTTTACACAAATATAACAGTGCACATAACAATCAATCTAACAATGCGAAGACAGATATTTTTTGATTTATATTGATGATGGAGTTTCACAGTACATGACTCTAAGAGGCCAAAAAAATTTACAACTTTCAAAAATTGTACATATATAAACAATCAATCTAACTCTACTGTCTTGCCTCCACCTCCCCCTGAGGAGATGGAGTCCCGTGGGGGGTTTGACCCTGAATCTGATACGACTGATGTTCTGCCTCCACCTCCCCCTGAGGTACCTCCAAATGTTGTTCCAATCAAAGCTGACCCTGGACAAAGTTCTCCTCCAAAAAAGGCAGCAAAGCCTAAGAGGGTGCCAGTGGCAAGACCTGGCCTTGCAAGGAGAGGGCAGCCGATTAACCTCTTAACCAAGAACATCACAGAGCCCTCTTTTCCAACAAATGTGTTAATCATCTGCTCAAGCTTGTCACCGTTAAGTTCTTGTACATCAGAAAGGTCTATTAGTTCCCCTGTTTGATTTGTTTGCTCCCACCAGCTCTTAAGTATGTTTCTGTTTACATCTGAAATCTCAACGGAAACAACAGTCGTCATATGTATTCCCAGCTGATGATGGAGTTTCACAGTACATGACTCTAAGAGCCCAAAAAAATTTACAACTTTCAAAAATTGTACATATATAAATAATCAATCTAACTCTACTGTCTCGCTAATTATAACATTAGGTGAGATGCTCTCTTTGAACTGTTGAATCCGTGCTTCATATGAATTTTTCCATCCGGTAGCACAAGGAAGATGATATTTTCGCCAGTTGGTCGCTACTGGCGGAACGGGATGTCCCGGCAACAAGAACACCTTCAAAATTAGAAATAAGAAAATATTAATAGCTACAAAATTATAAATAAGCAAAATTAAATAAGCAAAATTAAATATTCGCAAGTGTTGTGAACGTAGTACCTCAACAAAATGATTTCCATTTACGAATCCGATAGCGATATCTTTGCGGGATAGAAGAGGTACTGGCACAGAACGGAGAGGTAGGAAGGTCAGACATTGTTGCAACGAGAGATGGTATAGGACAACATTATAGCAGGATGCTATAAGATGACCCATGTCCGGCATAGTCATCCATCTGTCATATGGTGGACAATCATCATAATATGATAATGCATGAGTGATCTCAGCAATCGTCCCTTCCACACCATATAATGTGCGATAGTGGTCCGAATGACATTGCAACTCTTGCAATAAATCCTTCCTAACACGCACCCAGTCATCTTCTCCAAATCCCAGTAAGTCAGCTATTGCCCTAAATCCGCAATTCCCATCAGCTTTTACATCCTTGATATGCTGGATGTATGGTCTCAAGGTAGAAGGAATAGCATCAATATAGATAATGGGCGTATGTGACTGGGCTCTAGTACGAGAAACCTGCAAATAATATCAAATGATAGAAAATATGTAACAATGGCAGAAATATCCAAATAGTTATCCGTCTCAGCACATCCCGTACCGGCACGGCACGGCACGTCCCGACATGTCCCGTATCGGCACATCTCGGCACGGCACGTACCGACATGTCCCGTATCGGTACATCTCGGCACGGCACATCCCGTATCGGCACATCTCGGCACGGCACATCCCGTATCGGCACATCTCGGCACGGCACGTCCCGACATGTCCCGTATCGGCACATCTCGGCACGGCACGTCCCGACATGTCCCGTATCGGCACATCTCGGCACGGCACGTCCCGACATGTCCCGTATCGGCACATGACATACCGGCACGGCACGGACCGTCCCGTAGACGTTGTGATACCTATTGTAAGGAAATAAATATTTGGTACTTACCTTTTGCTTGGGCCGCCTCTTTTGAATCTGAGTAGATGGATTGCGGATGGTAACTTTCTCAACACCAGGTGAATAACTATCCTGTCCAGATAGAACCAACTCAAACGCAGACGGGTCACGTCGAGTAGACGTATCAACCTTCATTGAAGCGCGCCCACGTGAACCGGTCTTCCGTTTTGCAGGCTCTAAAAGAGGTGTACTATCTGGACTTGCAATCTCTCGTAACTTCTTGATCATCTGCAATTGAGAAGCCCCATCTAACTTCTTGAATCGTAGCGCAATCAAATCTAACTCTGCATCACAACTCAACTGAATTGGCTGCACGGGGGGGGTAGGCAGAATATCAAGTTTCCTCCAATGAGGATCTATGCAGTCGAGAGGAATGGGCCGACCTTCCACCCTGTACCGCGCAATCTGGTGAGCACATGGTATACCATGTGTGCGTCGAATAGCGCACCCACAATTTGAATCATCAAACCCAACTGAATTGGCTCGTTTCGATTGGGCGAGGACATGATTTAACGCACTTATAGATATGAAACCTCGCAACTCTTTGAATTCAGCTGGCTTGAAGTTGTGCTGCACTACCAATAAACTCTTCTCCAATGAGGCTTTAACGGAGCTGTGCTGCAACTCAATCAATCCATGTATTCTAGTCCAAGATGACTCGAAACTTCCTTGGCTTGATCCAAGCTGCTTTTTGAGCTTTGCATGTGCACTCTCGACCCTAGTAAACAAATGAAAGTTAGATATAACAATTGAGGCAAATTAAAATTAAATGAGTCTTTATTTGTGATACCTATTTGTCGTCACATTTCCGTAGTGCCTGCATGTATCCGTCCACGCCGCAACAAATCTTTCCTTGTATTTGCTCAGCCAAGTATCTGACACATACTGTAGTGCATCTGGATAGGTACCGAACTCTCTCTGCAGTGCACTCCAGCGATCATTATACTCGTCTTCCGTGGAGGACAGCACTAGTACATTCCAACTCATAATAAATTTATCCTATTTCTCCTTCAATTCGAAATTTTTTTTGCACTTGGCCAAAACATTCCTACTAATATGCCATCTACATAATAAATGTCTAGCAGTAGGAAATACTCTATGAATTGCATTCATCAAAGCCAAGTCTCTATCTGTAACAATCAACTCAGGCAAAACATCATCAGCTATGACACTGCGCAATCTCTCTAATGCCCAAGTATAGCTTTCTTCCCCCTCAGAATTTAAGTATACAAAAGCAACTGAAAATGTCATGTCAGTAGATGTCACCCCCACAATCTCTAAGAGCGGAAGACGATACCTATTCGTCTTGTACGTGCAATCCATTATCAACACACGGGGAAATGCACGGAACAAATCAATGCTGCCAGGGTGTGCCCAAAATAAGTCATGCACAACATCCGTATTAGTACAATTCCTATGCCACTCAATATATTTAGCCTCTGATAATTTACCTAATAGATGTTGCATTTCAGACCTCCCAGCTTTCTCTGCAACCTTAAACCGTTGACGTACATTGTAGATAGTCTTGATAGTCGTAACATTGAGGGCATCTCTTTCCTTCAATGTGGATAATATGTCCTTTGGACGAACCAAACTCTTCGACATATCCACTAACAATTCCGTCTCCTGCTCAGATAATCTCCCTGCATATGAGTGCCCCTCCAGATTCTCTGCAGCGGGATGATTGTGCACTCCACATACGACCAGTAATATCCAATCATCCGCAGTATCCAATTTCTTTCCTCTTAATGCAAAAGGGCATCCACACTTCTTTGTCCCACAGGCAGTCTTTATTCGCTTTTCTTTTTTGGTTCGGTACGTCCCACCCCTCTCACAACCTAACGTAATTCTGGGTTTCTTAGAAATGGTACCTGCATCAGATGATTTGATTACAACAACAAAACCATTTCGCCTCCCAGCTTCACGACACCAATTACACAAGTCCTCTCTACTCTTGAAGATCTATACATTAAACAATTTATGTAAGTACACAGTTGTAAAAATAGCTCGCTAAACTAATACAAAATTGCACAATACATTATAATACCTCGTAAGTTGTAAATTCGCTTGTGTAATCCAGTACAAATTCTGATCCAATTATACTCGATTCGGTTGTAGCATAGCCCTACATATAAAATAATTTATCACCAAGAATTAATGAATCAGAGGATCTGTTCGGCACAAAATTCAGCACGGCACGCGATTTGGCACCAGAAGCCTTCTGTTCGGCTGCACAGTGCCGAACAGAAGGCTTCTGTTCGGCTGCACAGAGTCGGACAGAACCCTTCTGTTCGGCACTGTGCAGCCGAACAGAAGGCTTCTGTTCGGCACCGGGCAGCCGAACAGAAGGCTTCTGTTCGGTTGAGGGTTGCCGAACAGAAGGCTTCTGTTCGGCACTGTTCAGCCGAACAGAAGCCTTTTGTTCGGCGATCCAGTGCCGAACGGAGCACGAACCGTGAAAAAAAAAATTCGAAACAAGGTGGAACACGTACCTTTGCGGCCGATTCCTCGTCCCAAATCACTAGTTGCTTGTCCATGCTTCGAATGGGGCTTAAATCTCCTTCAAAGATCGCCTAAACGATGTAAATGGATCGAGGGGTTTAAGGGGGGTTTGAGGGGGGTTTTTTTTTTCTTTTCAAAACGAAACGGAGGAGGAGGAAGGGGGGGTGTATGAGAAAATTTCAAGGGCAATATGGTAATTACACTAAAGGTTAGTTTGGGTATTTTTTTTTTGGTTTTTGGGGGGTGTCCTGAGCAATAGGGGGGGTGTATATAGAACTACCCAAATTGAACCCTTCGCTGTCACAAGAGCTCCGGGCGACCCTCTGTCCCTTCTAGGAACAACTAAATGGAGGACAAAAGGTGACACTCGACTCATAAATGTGCAATGAGCATAAATTTTATAAAACATGTCAATAGTGTCATAGTCTTAGAAGTAGTCCGGTACGCAACTGTCTCAAAGAACACTGCACCACGAACAAGTCAAATTGAACATAAGCTCAAATAATTTCTATTACATCTAATATCAAGTAAGCTTTATCTTGAATAGTCTTGATCAAAGCTTAGATGAAGAAGATATGTTCAAAATTGTGAAGCTATACTAGTGTAGTCAAATCCTTGAACCGATGGTGAAACCATGCTGTATCAGTTAAACTAACATTGAAATGATGCTGTGTCTGTTCAACTAACTATGTGTTTAAAGCCAAATGATGATGGACTAAGTTTGTATTAGTTCAAATTTTGTCCGAATTTGACCCAAATTGGGTATACATTGTTCCGAATCTACAATGATTAGTGTGGAAAAGGTTCAAATGATGAAATTCATATTATTGGAAGGTTTTTTTCATCCAGAAGCTCCTCTAAGGTGAGGAAATTGTTCTAGAATACTTTTATTACAAGTTGTGCAAGTTTATAATCAATTTCTAGAGACATCTTAGAGTGTACCAATATAAGGGGCTCTAGAACGATACAGATACCCCCTTATATACTCAAAATTCACATCAATGAATGTTTTTTTTTTTTTAATCTCTTAAGTGCACGTTAATTCATGTTTCCTCTCAATTTTGTTTTTTTGCATGGTGGATTCTGTACATACTCTGATGGATTCTAGAGTGATCTTGGTGGATTTCAGGGACAATGATATCAGTTAGTTCTTGGAGTTATTGGCCATTTAATATGCTTCGGAATCACTTGAAATGGATTCTGGACCATGGGGAAGCCCTTTTGGTAGCAAGGTAAAGCGCTGCTAGTTATCCCTTAGTTCTTCTAATTTACTTTTTGCTTCTTTTCTTTTTCTTTTTAAGCTTCTGGTTGATCTATGTTGCAAAATTGGTTTTTACATTCTATGCTTCCACTATGTCGCTTTAATACTCAAGCTGGCTGTCATCGTACATCAGCTTTTCTAGTATCAGAGCCGGTTCTTTCATACTTTGGCTTTGGCTTTGTGATGCACACATTCTTTTTCTTAAAAAATTGAGTCCTAAGAAATTTAAATTTTTTTCTCATTTATTTCCAAAAAAATGTAATAAAAACTGTTCTTAAGTTTTTAATATTTCAAGTTTCTAGTTTCTTTAAAACTTTTGGTTATTTTAAAAATTATTTTTCTTTCAAAGTCCGAATTATTTTTGAACTTCTAATTAATGCAGGATTTTTGCTTGATTACTTTTCTATCACTCTTTTAAATAGGCCATGTTCGTGCACATATCGTGAAGTAGTCTCAATCAATGGCAAGTAGCCAACCATCTAATTCCTATTTGATGGCAAGCAATCCACTATATGGTCTCTAATTAATGGCAAAGTATGAATTAGGAATCTGCCTCTAGGACCTCCTTATTGGAGGGATGGTGAAGTTGCACTCATAAGTCCTTCCTTGCCAATAAATTAGATCGTTACCCATAATCTTGTCCATTAGATAGATTTATGGCATCTTAGCTAGATGGTGACTCCATAATAAGCCCTAGATCAAGCGGGAGCATTGAACAACTAACACCATTTGTTCTATTTCAATGGCATTTTTCTACTTGTCTATTTAAATCCAATGACAACCCTATCACTGTTGGTAACTGAATAACTAACATAGTTCTAGCCGTGTAAGGAGTTTTTCATAGCATACACAGTCGTGCATGCACCTCTACAATGGCCGAAAGTTTCTAGAAGCTTGACAACAACTCAATAAACCACATCAAGCATGAATCTAGATGATAATTCCAATTCTCGAGTTAAAGAGCATGCAGACCATGAGGTAGTTACAAACTACCATGTAGGACATTCTACCCCACTTACAGACACTCCCAATCCTATAACCAACTAATCCTAAGCCAACTAGAAGAGGACCAGTAGTTGGGAACTTTCCATGCTTGAATCATCACAATCCTATTAGAAACCAGCAACCAAAAGAAAAAAATACCATAGGCATCATGACAAGAATGTATGCTTGATCATAGATGACTTCTTTGGAGAATTAGAACTAGAGGCTTTCCAAGATTGGATAGCTTCAATTGATGACTATTTTGGTTGGCACCGTCTACCCGACAAAGAGCAAGTCCAATTCCTTCATGCTAATCTTACAGGCCTAGCTTGTATCTAATGATCTATCCTAGAAGACAATATGAACTCAATATAGCATGAGACCCATCGTAGCATGGGCCCAGATGAGGGAGAAGTTGGACGGCTACTATAATTAGACTAGTCCTAAAACCTTTAAGCATGATGTTTCAACTCAAGTAATGAACTAGATCAGTCCAAGAGTATTGAGAAGAATTCAACAAGCTCACACTTTGAGTTCTTTCAGTGAAACCCCAAACCAGTAGGTTGGCCAGTTTCCTAATAGACTTTATCATGAGATCCAAGATCAGATGGTGATACTACAAACGGAAAACCTGGAAGAAGGAATCAGGTGCCCAAAAGGGTTGAGTGCTTTAAGTCCAAAGCTTGTAGTTTGAATTTCCAAACCAAAGGGTCAAATCCGCGCCTACCACATGATGTACTAAAGCCAGCCAGTACAAACCTGAGCAAGCGCATATGATCTAAGCCTAATGGTAAAAGGTTGAAGACCCCAACTACTCATAGTGCTCCCAGATCAGGCATATAATATTTCAAGTGGAAAGGGTACAAAAACATGGCTGCATGGTTCCCTACAAGAACTTTGAACTAATCTTAGCCAGTTTGGGAAGAGCAAACCAAAATGCTTGAAGAAGATAATTCTACTGTTAAAGAACTCGAGAAGACACAGTAGGAAGAACCCATTATGGATGATGAGGAATAACATGGTTGTTGCTCCCTTATTCTTCATTTTGTCCCCACTACCCCTCAGTAGGAAGTAAAGGTTGATTGGAGGCTGAACAATATCTTTCGTTGTTGTGTTACTTGCTAGGATCGCTACATTGATGTCATCATCTATAGTGTCAGCAGCGAGAACACAGCAGCCTCCAAGGAGCTCATGGACAAGCTTAGGTTCAAAACTATCCTTCACCCTTCGTCCTATCAAGTTGCCTGGGTTAAGGACCAAACAATTCTAGGCAACCACAAGTGCCTTCTTCTCTTTGGATGGAACAAAGGGTATGAAGATGAAACTTGGTGTGATGTAATTCCCATGAAGGTTTGCCACCTCCTTCTGGGTCGGCATGGCTCTACGACCATGACGTTACTCGTCAAGATCTAAATATTATGCGCACCATCACTCTGAATGAGAAGAAGATCATGTTACTACTTAGATGCATTGAAGAGTTGAAGGAGAAGAAGATAGGATTAGAGCAGGAAAAGATAGCAGAACCTCATGTTTCCTCCATCATACAGCCTGAAAAGGAGAAACAGGAAGATAACTCTATGAAGCTAATTACAAAGCTAAGTGAAGCAGGCTAGGAGGCCTAGCGCGAGCTTTAAAGTGACATGATAGAAGATTAAACTATATAAGCAAGAAATTTAAACTAATCCTAGAAGTTTAAAAGAAGATATGAACTTTAAAAATATAAAGGTTAATAGATAACTAAGAAACTAAAGGCTATCCAGAGATTGATAGTGGTACTAGGTCCAATGGTTGTCGTGGTGTTACTCCTGCTATAATCTCAAAGAGAAATTGTAACAAGCAATTCATACTGCTGCTGTTGTTGTTGTATGCAAATACATCCTGGGAAAGAATTGAATCTCAAGTAATTAAGTGTTCTACAACAAGTGCTGATTTACGCCCCGTTCGATGCGACGTTCGCAGCGAAATTCGAACGGAACGTCGTTCATCGTATGAACGCGCCTCGGATCGTAGAATTCAAAAAATTTTCTGGATCCAAATCCAGAAAATCTTTGAACAAATTAGGGAGGGGAGATTAGGATCTGAGGAGGATTGATTAAGATTCATAAAACTGAAATGAAAATCAGAAGTTATAAATTTGAAGATTTTCTTTTCAAAAATTCTGCATGTGTAGAACACAGCAGCCTGATGATCTATTCTAGGTTCCTGTTTGAGCCGCACAATTATCCGGCCTCTACAGGTATCCACACGAGAATTTAATTATCTGAGAATAGGTCTTACCGGAGTGCTAGCTCCTTGCAAAGACCTCTTATGACTATCATAATATTGAAAGATAAAAATCTGCAACATACCTCTTTGAAGAAGAATGCTTTGTTCTTCAACCTTGCTCGCAATGGAGGAAGATGGGAGATGAAGCTTTAAGCATGGATCTTCCTTGCCTTGCTCCTGTGGATGAAGAGGAAGATGAGGTCCTCTTGCTGCCGTGGAGAAGGAAGGAAGAAGAGAGGGAGAGAGGCGTGGGGATCTAGGATTAAGAATTCAATGCACATGCCTCCCTTTTTATAGATTGGTTTAGGGCTTCTCCTAATCTTATTAGGAGTATGGGACTATAATCCACCCTTGAATTAATTCCAAGTGTCCAATCTTGGTGCTCATAGATGCATGACATATGTCCACTTAATCAATTGATTAATTTTCTAATCACATTAGGACTCCTAATCTTATCAGGAGAATTAATTGATTTGGGAGCATGCATCCTACGACGCCATGTAGACTTTAAAGTCTGCATAGTGTGAACATGACTTAAGTCATATTCATCCTACGACGACATGTGGTCTTTAAAATCCGCACAAACTTGGTTTAATCAAATTGACCCAATCATGAATCCAAATCAATTTGGGTCGAACCCAATTTAATTTGGCTCATTAAATCAGCTCAATTGCAATCCAATTGCAATCAATTCCACTTAATTCTTCTTCCATTAACTCACTAATAATTATGGATTAATTTAATCACCAATCATATTGATAATTGACTTCAATTGAGATTCTAAATCACAATTATGATAGTCTGACTAATTAAATCCTCTATGTGTGTGATCTCATATGTTCTATTCTGACCGATAGTGAGACATATTAAGATCTCCATCTCAATATCACTGAAACTTTTTTCAGTAGACTGAAACGATTTCAGTTCTACTCTTAGGGTTCACTGATCACCAAGTGAATGCCTTCGAGTTTCACAATCCACTAGTGACACCTAGCAGTATATGGTGGCAACCCAGCAGAATGGAATATATGAACCTCTAGGTGCAGTTAGCGTATGATACAGTCTCTCTATTATGGATCCAGACGTGACGGAGGTTATGGATATGTCGTCAAACCCCATCGTCCGTCATATGTCAAATTTATACAACTTCTAGTTTGAGATACGAAAATTTTTTTTCCAAAATACCTGGCCAGGAATTTATCGAACTCAGTCTTATAAATCACATAGGATCACTCCTAATCTATCAAGGTTGATAGATCCCATCTAGATGCAACCCTATTCCAAAATGAACCAACTGCAGCCAATCCGTACCACAAGGACCCGAATGGCTAGGGCCCAAGTTCACATGTTCGTCAAACTACAGCAACCTCACAGTGAATAGCTGAGGCATCGCAGGTCAAAGGACCAATCATACAACTACGACATAAGTAGTCACTGACGAGTGGATAGACATCCATGTGACTACTATCTTTGGTCACGTTCATTACAAGTACTCGCACAATCACTCCAGTGTCTCTACACCATGGACTCGAGACTCGTCTATCTGACTAAGTGATCTGTGCACTAATCTCAGCGGATCGATCACCGTCTCTCATGATGGATCCATCGATTAGGAGCATTTAGAAATTAATCCCTAATGACACATGTCTCAAATTCTCAACTCTTTTGAGAATATGTGTCATCATCTATTAATTTCTTGGACGATTCATGGACACATACAAACATAAATGAAAAATAAATTGCCCAATCTTATTTATTAATAAGTATCAAATTATAAATTTATGCCTCAGATTACAAATATGCGTCAGCCACATTGGCTTCTAGGGCATACTTCTAACAATCTCCCACTTGCACTAAAGCCAATCAGACATGTATCTCAGTCCCATCTTCTTAAGATGGACTTCCAACTTTCGCTGACTTAGCTGCTTAGTGAATGGGTCCGCCACGTTATCAGTGGAGTCTACTCTCTGCACCTCTACATACTTCTTTTCGAGGTAGTCGTGAATTAGATGAAATCGCCGCTCTATGTGCTTGAACTTTTGATGAGACCTCGGCTCCTTAGCCAGTGCTATAACGCCGTTATTGTTGCAGAAAAGGGTTATGATATCTGATGACATGACTCCTAGCTCTTCGACAAACTTCTTGTACCAGAACGCTTCATTCGCAGCATCAGATGTAGCAATGTACTCTGCTTCCATGATAGAATCTAGAATAATCAGTTGCTTGGAACTCTTCCAATTTACCAATCCTCCATTACATAAGAATACATATCCTGATGTAGACTTTCTATCATCAGGGTCAGTCATGAAGTCTGAATCAGTATATCCTTTTACTTTTAACTCTGTGCCTCCCCCAAAGATCAAAAACATATCCTTAGTCCTTCTTAAGTACTTAAGGATATTTTTCACAGCTATCCAGTGCTCTTCGCCTGGATTTGACTGATATCTGGTCGTGATACTCACAGCATGTGCTATATCAGGTCGAGTACATAACATGGCATACATGAAGCTCCCTATTGCCGATGCATAATTGATCCTACTCATGCGCTGAATCTCTTCAGATGTTTTGGGGCACATCTTCTTGGAGAGATTTATCCCATGCCTTAGGGGTAACAATCCCCTCTTAGAGTTTTCCATGTTGAACCTCTTCAGCACTTCCTCTATGTACATTTTCTGTGATAGGCAAGCATCCTATTAAATCTATCTCTATAGACCTTTCCCCAAACTATAAGATTCTTCACCTAGGTCTTTCATGGAGAACTTTTTAGACAACCATAACTTGACCGATGTGAGCATGGGAATATCATTCCCAATCAGAAGTATATCATCTACGTACAATACGAGGAATACTATAGCCCTCCCTCTGACCTATTTGTACACACATGGTTTCTCTTCGTTTTTGATGAAATTAAACGATTTGATCACATCATTGAAATGAGTGTTTCAATTCTGAGATGCTTGCTTTAGTCCATAAATGGATCTTTGCATCTTGCAGATCTTGTGATCACCATCACTGAAAGTGAAACCCTGAGGTTGTTCCATATAGATATCTTCCTCAAGATATCCATTAAGTAATGCAGTTTTCACATCCATCTGCCATATCTCATAATCATGATAAGCTGTAATGGCAAGCAACGTTCGAATGGACTTCAGCATGGCTACCGGTGAAAAGGTGTTGCCCAGTAGATACAACCCAAGAGGGGGGGTGAATTGGGTCCTTTTAAACTTTTAGACTACTTCTAAAACTTTTCAATTAATTATGCTAAGTTATATAGATGCACAGTGAAATTTAAACTTAGCAACAGTTTGATGTATAGAATGTGACTAGATTGAATATGCTTGCAACTAAAGGATGCGCGGATAAAAGTTAAGCAAGCAATTTATCTAAGTAAGTAAGTGAGTAAGTTAGACAATGACAAGAATCATTACAAACACAACAAACATATAGTGGTTCGGTGCACCCCAGCACCTACATCCACTCCCCAAGACCTCTTGGGAATTTCACTATAATCCTACAGATTACAGCCGGTTGTTTTACAAGCTCACAACCCAACTTGTTGTTTTACGAGCGCACAACGAACTCGGTCGGTTTTTCCAGGCTCACCGACTAGAACCACCCCGATTGTTTTCCCGGGATCACAATCGAACCCTTACACGTTGGTTTTATCCTAGGCTTACCAACAAACCTAACACCGTTGGTTTTCTCTTTGGCTCACCAACAAACCTTAAGCCCTTGATTCAATCCCTTGATTGAATCAAGTTACAAGATATTAAAATCAAAGTTTAAAACAAATCAAAGCTTCTTAAATAAGCAAATATAACAATATAAACAAAGAGAGTAAAGAGAAGCCCTCAAACGAGATTTGAAGATGAAGGAGCTTGGCTTCTTCTTTACTTGACCCTCTTCTGATTTGGCACGAAGTAGAGGATTTCCGAGGCAGCACACGGATGAAGAGGAAGCTTTGTGATTCACTTGGATGCTCTTCTTCTCTCTATTTTGCTTTGAATGGCCCTTTTGTGCTTATGGGAGATTTCCCTTGTAATCTCTTTGAAATCTCTTTTCTAAATGTTCTTTCCTACTTCCATAACTTCTCCCCTAGCTCTCCTCTTGTTTTTATAGCTTTTGATGGCATGGAAACAAGAATATAGCCGTTAGAGATAAAAATAGAGCCGTTGGACACAGTCTGCACTTCCTGACAATATTACCGTTGGGATCGGAGTCGACTCGCGCGATCAGGAGTCGACTCGTCTGTTGCAGGAGTCGACTCGTGCTTTACTGGGGACGACTCGGCCACTGTTCCAAATTTGAATTAAAGTGCATGCCTTGACTGGGAGTCGACTCGACTTAACCCGGAGTCGACTCGCCAACATCTGGAGCTGACTTGGCATCTTCGGAGTCGGCTCATCCCATGAATCCAGAGGACATACTTTCTGATTTTCTTCCTCGAGTCGACTCGGATTCTCTTGGAGTCGACTCGGCTCTCAGAGCCCAAAAACTGATCCTCTGCATTTTTGGGGTCGCGCTGCCTTGGAGTCGACTCGAACTGTCTTGGAGTCGACTCGCCTCTCAGAGACGAAAATACCGTCTTCTGTCTTTGGGTTGCGGTGTCTAGGAGTCGACTCGCATATTGCGGGAGTCGACTCGAATCTCAGAGTCAGTAAATTGGTCTTCTGTCTTTTTCCTTGTGTTCCTCTGAGAGTCGACTCTCACTTTCTTTGGAGTCGACTTGCCAACCATCGGAGTCGACTCGCGTTCCACTGGAGTCGACTCGAATCTCAGACCCAAAAACTGCTCTCAGACTTTTCTGCCTGTGACTCCTAGGAGTCGACTCGTACTACCCTGGAGTCGACTCGGTGAACATCGGAGTCGACTCGCGCTCTTCAGGAGTCGACTCGTTGACAGGTTCTGAGATGAATCTTTCTGTCCGGCTGTTTGTTGCTCCTTGGAGTCGACTCGGAACTGTAGGAGTCGACTCGAGTGCCTTTCCTTTGAATTTTTCTTAAAACTTGCTCTTCTAAATTGAAGCCTTTGAACTTGAATCTTGGGCCAATGAGGTGTGGCTTTCTTCTAACTTTTCTTGAGAGCTTTGGAGGCCTTCTTGAATTCTTCCAACTTGCTATGTTCCTTGCAAAATAAATAATCTTTCTTCTTGCAACACAAACATTAGTATTTATACTTCAAGGTTTTGTGATCATCAAAATCAATCTTTAAATCAATCTTTGGGTCATCAGTCTCCCCCTTTTTGATGATGACAAAACTTGGAGTATATGCAATATAAAATATATTGTGTTCTAGAAGTAATACATAGCTAAGTTGCATGAAGTAGAAAACATATATATTTAAAAACATACTTCATGATAATGCTTTAGATTTAATCAGCTTAACACAATCAACATATTTCAATTTAAGCTGAGTTGGTGTTCAATGCAAAACACAAAGCATTATGAGCATATACTTAGATATTTCTCCCCCTTTTTGACAACATCAAAAAGATAGTGAAACATTAAGCACAAAGATAAGAATACTCAAATATTTCTTTTTCTTATTGTACTCTGATTTGCATGTCAAATTATTGCAAGGATATGAATCATATAACTCAAGGCAATAATATTAGAATCAGATTAATGAGCATAGATCAGAGACAATTAAGATAATTTTAGAGAAGAACACATCGAATGTGATTTTAAGAAGTTTTCTAATTTGATACCACAGATAGTTTTCTAATCAAGTGTAGGTGGAATCTTTCTTAAGTTAATTCAAGAAGTACCACGAATGATATTCAAAGAAACACATGAGTGAAAATCTAACCTCTCTTTAATAAGTATGAAAGCTTGTTCATTTAAGACCTTTTGCCCAATCTGTTAAGTATTTTCTCAACATGAGAGCAATTTAATTGATTTTCAGAGTAAAAGATCAAAACTTATATATTTGAAAGACATATCATCATGTTGGATCATTAATTCTTAATGACTTCAAGGTTCTTTTATGATAATAAGAGTATTGGGGCACAAATGCTAAAATATGAATTCATGCAATTTATGATTCATCTCAGAGCTCCTTTAAAGACTTTCTTTTGTTCTTTTAGAAAATAAGCACAATTTGATACATAAAAAATATGAATTGGCACACAATTTAAGTTCTAAAGAGCAAGCCAATTAGGACTCATTAGTAAATTTCAAAATAGATTTTCTAAAAGATACTCAAGCAAATTCAACACGTTATTCTCCCCCTTTTTCATTAAATTAGAGGCTCTTAAGATCAACTATTTGAATTGCAATTTGGTTCATGATTGATGCATAAGATATACTAACCAAATAACAAGCTTCAAGGTGTATCGTAAAAATTTTCAGATTTAAATTTCAGATGATAAATATTGGAGAGCATTAGGATCACTTTTCATTTAGTATTCTTTCTCTCTCCTTTAGTTATGGATTTATGCGATTTAGCTTCAGATGATCTTTCCTTCTGAAATTTTCTTTCTCCCCCTTAATTGATCATTCCATTTAAGAGTTTAGAATTTGAAGATAATGTTCAATAAAATTGTCAATCTCAAAAATATATTTTCTATAAGTTTCAGCTTATTTTCATAAGACTTAAGGTTTGAGATAAGACAACCTTTATAGAACTCATCTCAAGGTATAAACTTATTATATAATTAAAGCAAGTGTGGCAATATAAGAAGGTTCATCAAAATCAATCCATAAAAATCAAGGTATGCTTCAAATTGAAGTAACTTTAGGATAAGATATCTAAAGCTCCCCCTCAAAAGATGCATACTTCTTTAATCATTCTTTTCTTTTGTTGAATTTCAGATTTTAATGTTAAACGTGAATAAACCTGAAACTTTATGATATCAAGAATGTAGAGTGATCTAGAATTATTCAAAATTTATAGTAATCACTCTTTCTAATCCTTTAAGAACATGTTACGCTTTCTCCTAATCTTAGAGAAAAATGTATAGAAATATTTATCAGAAAATGATTCATTTGAAGCTCAGTTTCTTTCAAAGGCATTTACATTTTCTTTCTTTTAGAATCATTCGAGTGAGCTGAAATATTTCTAGCTTTAAGATCATTCACTCTATATATATTCTGATGGAAGTCTTTAAGAATGTAGGAGAGAAAAAAAAAATATAGATGATCATTTATAGAACTCAATTTCTTAATCATAGTTTTTCATCAATGTATACATGAAGCACAATAAATCTTTTTAAAATCAAAATAAGATCATATATTTTAGAAATTTTTGTTTGCAATCAAGATCATCGAAAAAACACATCATTTGGACCAATATTAGTACACTTTAAAGATAAGAAATGATATGTTTCGGATGCGTATCGGAGCAATACCAAAATTAATTCTGTTTTTCTTACATTAAGATTTTATTTAGAAATCATATTGAGTTTAAGCTTTTATACAAAATCAGATTCTGAATTTTCATAAGAATTTCCAAGAAGGCTCTCAAAATTTGAGATATGTATCTTCTACTTTGTAGCTCATCTTAAATCATTATGATTGAAGACACATATTTCAATAACATTAGAGCACTTTCAGAATCTTCGTATTTAATGTTGAGTTTTGGTACGAATTAGAACATTATATACCAAATTTAGGCAAGTTGAAGGATAGAACAAAATCAATTTATTTTCTCTAAATAGAGATATCCTTCTCTTCTCCTTTTTACAAATTTATTCAACTTTCAGATTTTAGAGATGATTGTGAACGACAAATCTGAAATTTTTTTTCAATAATAAAATAAAATAACTTCATATAGTATTTCAAACATTCAATCAGATTATCCAATCATGGAACATTACAAAATATTGAGAATCCATAATTCAGAACATCATGCCATATGCAAAATATATCATGTGTTAAGTCATGCATTAAAATATTAAGAAAAAGAATGTCAAGGATCAAAATCAATTCTTTTCAAATAAACTCCCCCTATTTAAATATAATTTTGCACTGATTTCATCCTTAAAGTGTGTTTTCAAGTGATTAAAAATTTGACTTGATTCTTCTTATATACTTTCATTTACTTTGTCTTTCATTTTTAACTTTCCTATGTTCTATACTCTACTTGCTCCCTATCCGGTGGAGTTGGGAAGGGGCACGAGGTACTACCACTAGCCTCCCTCTTGTGCCGTCCCTAATATGCCCTACACCGAATAGTTGGGTCAAATAGTGCCGGGTACTACCACTAGCCTCCCCATTGGCACCATCCATATGATGAGCAATATAGAAAGGTTAAACTATTTACTTTAAACTCTCCCTCTATTTAAGTGTAATTCATTACGGATTTTATCCCTTTCACAAGTCAAATATATTATGCTTGTTTTGCTTTTCCTTAAGATGAAGTATTTGCCTTTACTTAGATTTTACTTCTCTTGAATAATATCCATTTTCTTTTCTTTATCTCTCTCTCTTTTTGTTATTCTCAAGTAATTTACATGAAAGAGCAGAATAAAGAATTAATCTTATGTATCATATATATGTATATCATGCAAACAACATTTTCATTATGCTCATGGATTCATAACTTCTCACAAGTTATTTTACATCCAAAATTTTAAGCATATACTTGTGTATTTCATGGTTATGATATAGGCTAAGAAATCATTTAGTTTGGGCAAACCATGAAACAGTTTCTAAAAGTATAAGTCAGTCAATACACATATAGACATGATATCAAAAATTAATAATTAAAGAATTTAATCATGCCATCATAAGATTTAAGTTATTGACTTTGCTCAATTAATTTGTGAGAAAGGTATCTAAAATTACCTATTCATTATATATATATATTCTTCAAGCCAAACTAGATTTCTTACGTGTGAACTTTTGGCTGAAGAAGATCCTCTCTCTTGTTTGCATTTGAATGTTTGTTGTATCTTATGTGGAGGTGTCCTTCAAGTTGAAATCTCTCATTTTCTTGCTCAAGGATCCTGCATTATTAACAAAATTCTTTTCTTTCTTGAAAGAAAGTTATTAGTTTCTTCAAGATACAAAACATTCATATAGCATATTTCTTAACTAGGTAACTCAACCTAAGATATGATAATAATTGAATGTTGAGTCACTTTACTCAAGAGATTGCCTAAACATAAGCAAACATATGTCACTTGAACTAAAGAGATAGTTTCATTAACCAAGACTGTTCAAGGACAAGCATGTGAAGCAATAGGAAGATTCATCAAGGTCAAATTAATTTTTTATTTTCAACATCAATTTAGCTTAGATTCTATTTGCTTAAGATAATTATCAATAAGGCATGCTAGCTAAGTTTTGATCAAATTGCCTTAAACAATTGTTTCTATCAAAATTCAGATTATGATTCATTTGTTATCAATAAATTATGATTCATTAGAGTTAGATTGAAGTCTTGCATAAGGGCACATAATGATCACACAATCTGGTCTATTAGGTGTATGATGAAATAATTATTCTATCATGCTTTTGATGCTTGTTCCAAATCACATATTGCTTTATCATATTGGTAATGAGTGTTTTCAAATAAGGTGGTTATTTTACATAGATTTTTTTTAAATGAAATAACCACATAGACGTATATTCTACACATTCATTTGACAGAATATAAAGCTCATAAAGCAAGCAAATGATAATGGTGATCTTTACTTCTAATCATGCAAGAATTTCATCAAGATCTAATTCATCTTTTCTTGATTGAATCTTTTAGTAGTCACCAATTTTTCTTCATTAAGTGCATTTCTGAAAACTCAATTTGGTTCTAATTATTAACAAGTTTTCAGATTGTCATATGTAAAAGATTAAACATATCCATATATAATTTGATTTTAGTATCTTGATAATGAATCATTAGTCTCATAAAGAATAAACTGAATTGATATTTCTTTAACTAGAATCTTTTCATTGAATATTCTATATGCATTGCTTGATGAATGATATCCAAGGATAGAAATATCTTTATCAGATTTGGCATTATTTTCATAAGAATATATCAGGTATAACGTGTACGACTGAAAAATATGAAAGATATGCAGTAGTTCATTTTCTATTTTTCAGAAGATCAAATGGAGTTTTCATCAAAAATAGACCTAATAGAAACCATATATATGACAAGCAATGATGATAGCTTTTAAATGACTATCGTACAACATTGCCTTTTTCATTTCTTCAAGGATTCTAGTAACCCTATTTTACTTATGGTGTTCTTTGGTGCAGAAATAATTGTATTCAATATTATTTTCTGTGCACAACTTAATACAAAATTGGTTTTCAACACTATGCCATGATACTTCTTTTACTTTCATAGTTTGCAAACCTTTTTCATTTGATCCCTTTCACAAGATTTAGCAAATGCAGAAAATACTTTAATTTTGCTTGCCAAAAACAAATCCAATGTAAGCTTGTGAAAACTTAGTGATGGAAACAACATCTTTAGATTTAGAAATTGATTCTTGTTTGTTTCCTTAGTTAACATGCATAGTAAACTTTGACCTTGCAGAAGATATTCTAAGTAAACCAATGACAAGATCTTTTGAGATTAGGTCCATACTAGCATAAGTTAATTTTATATGCCAAAAAGAATTCTTTGATCATAGTATTTATAATGCATATATTCAAAGATATACCAAGTACACATTTTCATATCTATGATCAATGAACAATAATGCCATGGATAAAAACTCTCAGTCAAGCATATAGAGAATTCATTGAGTTATTCTTAGGAGAATTGATTTACCAAATTATCCATCTATAAGTAAAGCATAATCTAGAAAGATGGAGTGATTTGGATATATTTTCTTTTCATATCAGAAATATCACTTATATCACAAGAAAAGAATGATTAATACTTGCAAGATGTGTTTTAATCAACTAATAAAATAATTTCAGTATGAGAGGATGCAAGAATTACTAATTTCATTATTTCTTCCATTTTAGTCACTTTTCTTAAGTATATTTTAAGTTTCATTCTTTAATATATGTCTAGAGCACCCAATGTCCAATTTAACATCTTTTGTTGGAGCCTTGAGTGCTAGACACACCTGCAGAAAATATTTAGATTTTCAACTTTGGAACCCAAGCTCTTTTGGGTCCGTGCAGGTTAGCTATTATTGTTCCTTTTGGAACCCATATTTTCTTAATAGCTATTTTGTCCATCGGCTTGTAGATTTTAGGGCTACAAGAAGTGTATTTCTGCATCTTCTTATTAAATTTAACAAACATGGATTTAACATGAGTGGTAGATAACCCTTCAGTTTTCTGTTTTTGCCTTTTAGGTTTATCAAATTTGTAATGTACAGATTTAGGAACAGAAGAGATTTTGCATAACCTTTGTTCCTGTTTATCAACATTATAAGAATCTATTTTAAAATGATTAGAAACTGTTTTAACAAACATATTCTTGAAAGATTTTTGGGTGTACCAAGGTTGACATCCCAATCCAATATTATCAAATTCAGCTCTTTGATTATTTATAATTAGATTCAACTTTTCAGAGCTCAAAGTAGATCTTTCAACAACGGGTTTTAATGTGTCAACTTCTTTAGTTAATCTTTTGTTATCTTCTGAAAGCAATTCATTATTTTTCTTAAGTTTATCATGGCTTTCAGTGAGAAGTTGGTTTTTCTGATTTAGTTCTTGATTTTCTTTCCTCAAGTTCTTGTTCTTACAAACAAGTTTCTTATATTCTAAATACAAATCAGAAAAGGCATCGTGAAGTTCATCAAATGTAAAATTGCTTTCAGTTTCAGCATGTACCTCATGTGCCATGAAACATGAATTTGCCATATGATACTGCTCTTCTTCTACACATGATGTTTCAGATTTGTTAGGGCATTCATATTTAACTTCAAGCATATTCCATATTTCTTTAGCAGTTATGCAAGAAGATATGTAATTAAACTCATTCCTATCTAATGCACAATATAATAGGTTCATAGCCTTAGCATTTAGTTTAGCCAAATTTTTATCAAACATACTTTCAATTAATTTCGTGGGTGTGTGTAGGCCATTTGTTATGACATTCCATAGCTCATAGTTTTGTGATTGAGTAAAGATTTTCATTCTAGCTTTCCATTGAATATAGTTAGATCCATCAAACAGTGGAGGTCTGTTTGTGGACAGTCCCTCAGCAGGTAATACGTTATGTGGGGTTGTCATGATCTTTGGCTCTAGTTGGTTAAGACTACAAATAATATTTGAGCACCTGCTCTGATACCACTTGTTGCCCAGTAGATACAACCCAAGAGGGAGGGTGAATTGGGTCCTTTTAAACTTTTAGACTACTTCTAAAACTTTTTAATTAATTATGCTAAGTTATATAGATGCACAGTGAAATTTAAACTTAGCAACAGTTTGATGTATAGAATGTGACTAGATTGAATATGCTTGCAACTAAAGGATGCGCGGATAAAAGTTAAGCAAGCAATTTATCTAAGTAAGTAAGTGAGTAAGTTAGACAATGACAAGAATCATTACAAACACAACAAACATATAGTGGTTCGGTGCACCCCAGCACCTACATCCACTCCCCAAGACTTCTTGGGAATTTCACTATAATCCTACAGATTACAGCCGGTTGTTTTACAAGCTCACAACCCAACTTGTTGTTTTACGAGCGCACAACGAACTCGGTCGGTTTTTCCAGGCTCACCGACTAGAACCACCCTGATGACCCAAAGATTGATTCATAGATTGATTTTGATGATCACAAAACCTTGAAGTATAGATACTAATGTTTATGTTGCAAGGAGAAAGATATTTATTTTGCAAGGAACATAGCAAGTTGGAAGAACACAAGAAGGCCTCCAAAAGCTCTCAAGAAAAGTTAGAAGAAAGCTACAATTCATTGGCCCAAGTTTAAAGTTCAAAAGGTTCAAATTGGAGGAGTAAAATCAAAGGAAAAATTCGAAAGAATAGTCTTCGAGTCGACTCCAGTGGAACGCGAGTCGACTCCGATGGTTGGTAGGTCGACTCCAAAGAAAGCAAGAGTCGACTCTCAGCGGAACACAAAGAAAAAGTCAGAGAGCATTTTTGGGACTCTGAGATTCGAGTCGACTCCCGCATTGCACGAGTCGACTCCGAGACTCCGCGACCATCAACAGACAGAAAAACCAAGTTACTGCCTCTGAGATTCGAGTCGACTCCCAGACAGCTCGAGTCGACTCCAAGGCAGCGCTACACCAAGATGGCAGAAGGCTGTGTTTCGCAAACTGAGAGCCGAGTCGACTCCAAGGAAGTTCGGGTCGACTCCAAGACTGGACGAGCCAAAAGACAGAGGATCGGGAGTTCGGGCTCTGAGATTCGAGTCGACTCCCAGGACAGTCGAGTCGACTCGAGAGGACAAAATTCAAAATTGGATCCACGGACTTCAGTGGATGAGCCGACTCCGAAATTGCCAAGTCAGCTCCAGAAGTTGGCGAGTCGACTCCAGGTTAAGACGAGTCGACTCCCAGTCGAGGCAAGCACATTAATTCAAATTTGGAACAGTGGCCGAGTCGTCTCCGGTAAAACACGAAGCCGACTCCTGCAACAGGCGAGCCGACTCCTGATCGCGCGAGTCGACTCCAATCCCAACGGTAATATTGTCAGGAAATGCAGACTGTGTCCAACGGCTCTTTTTCTTGTCTCTAACGGCTATATTCTTGTTTTCACGCCATCTAAAGCTATAAAAACAAGAAGAGAGCTAGGGAAGAACTCATGGAAGTGGGAGAAAACATTTAGGGAAGAGATTCCAAGAAAAATCTCCCATAAGCACAATAAGGGCCATTCAAAGTGAAATAGAGAGAAGAAGAGCTTCCAAGTGTATCCCAAAGCTTCCTCTCCATCCGTGTGCTGCCGCGGTGATCCTCTACTTCGTGCCAAATCAGAAGAGGGTCAAGTAAAGAAGAAGTCGAGCTCCTCCATCTTCAAAACTCGTTTGAGGGCTTCTCTTTACTCTATTTGTTTATATTGTTATATTTGCTTGTTTAAGAAGCTTTGATTTGTTTTTATTCTTTGTTTTAATATCTTGTAACTTGATTCAATCAAGGGATTGAATCAAGGGGTTAAAGGTTTGTTGGTGAGCCAAAGGGAAAACCAACGGTGTAAGGTTTGTTGGTGAGCCAAAGGGAAAACCAACGGGGTTTAGGTTTGTTGGTGAGCCGAGGGTAAAACCAACGTGTAAGGGTTCGATTGTGATCCCGGAAAAACAATCGGGGGTGGTTCTAGTCGGTAAGCCTGGGAAAACCGACCGAGTTCGTTGTGACCTCGTAAAACAACAAGTTGGGTTGTGAGCTTGTAAAACAACCGGCTGTAATCAGTAGGATTATAGTGAAATTCCCAAGAAGTCTTGGGGAGTGGATGTAGGTGCTGGGGTGCACCGAACCACTATATGTTTGTTGTGTTTGTAATGCTTCTGCTTATTGTCTAACTAACACACTCACTTACTTAGATAAACTGCTTGCTTAACTCTTATCTAGACATCCTTTAGTTGCAAGCATATTTAATCAAGTCACATTCTATACATCAAACTGTTGCTAAGTTTAACTTTCACTGCGCATATATACAACTTAGCATAATTAATCAAAAAGTACTAGAAGTAGTTTAAAAGTTTTAAAAGACCCAATTCACCCCCCCTCTTGGGTTGTATCTACTGGGCAACAAGTGGTATCAGAGCAGGTGCTCAAATATTATTTGTAGTCTTAACCGACTAGAGCCAAAGATCATGACAACTCAAATAGATAGTTTTCTAGGAGAAGGACAATCAATTGATACACCTTCACTGTTTAATGGTATAAACTACCCACATTGGAAAATACGCATGCGCATTTTCATTCAATCACAAAACTATTATCTATGGAAAATCATAATAAATGACCTTCACACACTCTCTCATATTAATGAGAAGGACTTAGCACAATTAAATGCTAATGCTATGAACATATTATATTGTGCTATTCAAGAAATAAAGTTTAATGAAATTTCTGCATGCTTATCTGCTAAGGAGATCTGGGATACTTTAGAAAATATTTATGATAAATCTCAGATTAGCTCTCATATGCTTCAATTATATACTAACAATGAGACTGCAGAAAAGGGTGATGAATCTCCCTCAGTCGAGTTGACTCCAAGTAGCTCAGAGTCGACTCCCAAGTTAGTCGAGTCGACTCCAATAAGGTCCGAGTCGACTCCGAGGCAAATCAGCTTCCTAAAGACAAAGAAGAAGAGGAAGCAAGAAGAAAGGAAGAAAGAGGTAAAGCGCAAGAAAGCCTTGACCAAGAGAAAGTCAGACAAGGAATTGAAAGTTAGGAGCAACAATGAACTACAAGAGGTAACTAACTTATGTCTTATGGTACAAGAAGATAAAGTAGAATCTGAATCTAATCTTACACCAAATGACTTTCATGAAAAATATTCTTATGATGAACTTTTAAATGCTTTTCATGATTTGTATAGTGAATGTAGAAAATTAGCTAGGAAAAACAAAAATCTTAAAAAGCTAAATTTGGAAATTTCAAAAGAAAGAAATTCTATTACTGAAATACAAGACAAACTAAATTCTGAAAATAAAAGTTTAAGGTCATTTTCAGAAGAATTGATTCAGAAAAATCATAGCTTAATTAAAGAAAATCAAAACTTAAGTAAAGAAATTAATCAATTAAAATCTTTTATTAACAAATTCACCATAAGTTCAGAACGATTAAAAATGATGTTTGAAAGCCAATATGTTGCTTGTGATAAATCAAAACTTGGCTTGATTCCTTTACTTAACAATAAACCTCTAGAGAAAAAGGTTATCAATTCATCAAGCAAACCATTAAATAAGATAAGTTATTTGAAAAATGAAAAGGATGGGAATAACAACTTTACCTATCGTTCTAGTATAATTAAATCAAATGGTAAAGTTATTACTATTAAACAGATATGGGTTCCAAAAGGAACCATATGTCCTAACTCTCAAGGACTCAAACCAGCTTGGGTACCCAAAATGAGAAAATGAGGATGTACACATAGGTGTACCAAGATACCCATGGAACAAAAGAAACTTAAAATATACTTATGAAAAGTTATTAACAAAAATCAGTAATCCTTGCATCTCATCATTATTTTTGCTTAGTATTTGATATGAATTGCTAGTAGTGATCAATTTTGTGATATAGAAAATACTTTTGGAAATATGATCAAATCACTTCATAGTATACTTTACTCACTATTGGATAAGTTGCAAAATGATTAATTTATTAAGAATAATTCTATGAATTCTCTATATGCTTGATTGAGAGTTTTTTATCCATGGCATTATTGTTTATTGATCATAGATATGATAATGTGTACTTGGTGTGCTGTTGAATATATGCACTATGAATACCAAGATTAAAGAAACCATCTTTGGCATATAAAATCAACTCAAGCTAGTATGTACTTAATCTCAAAAGATCTTGCCATTGGCTTACTTAGATTATCTTCTGGAAGGTCAAAGTTTACTATGCATGCTAACTAAGGAAACAAACAAAAATCAATTCCTAAATCTAAAGATGTTGTTTCCATCACTAAGTTTTCGAAAGCTTACATTGGATGTGTTCTTGGCAAATAAAATTGAAATATTTTCTGTATTTGCTAAATCTTGTAAAAATGTTTCAAATGATAAAGGTTTCCAAACTGTGAAGATAAAGAGTATCATGGCACAGTGTTGAAAACCAAAATCCTGATAAAGTTTATACAGAAATTAATTATTTCAGCACCAAGGACACCTTAAGTAAAATAGGGTTAATAGAATTCTTGAAGAAATGAACAAGACAATTGTGTATGATAGTCATCTACTTAAATGATTTTTTTGGGGCTATCATCACTGCTTGTCATACATATGACTTCTATTAGATCTATTTTTGATGAAAACTTCTTTTGATCTTCTGAAAAATAGAAAATGAACTATTGCATACTATGCTTGATATGTTCTTATGAAAATAATGCCAAATCTGATAAAGATATTTCTATTCTTGGATATCATTCATCAAGCAATGCATATAGAACATTCAATGAAAAGATTCGAGTTGTAGAAATATTAATTCATTTTGTTCCTTATGAGATTAATAATTTATTATCAAGATACTAAAGTTAAATTATATATGTATATGGATAATCTTTTACATATAACAATCTGAAAACATGTTAATAATTATAACCAAATTGAGTTTTTCAGAAATGCACTTAATGAAGAAAAATTGTTTGCTTAGAAGATGAAATAGATCTTGATTCTTGCATGATTAGAAGTAAAGATCATCATTATCATTTGCTTGCTTTATGAGCTTTATAGTCTATCAAATGAGTGTGTAGAATGGACTCCTATATGCTTATTTTATTAAAGAAGATATATGTTAAATAACCACCATATTTGAAAACACTCATTACAAATATGATAAAGCAATATATGATTTGAAACAAGCATCAAAAGTATGATATAAAAGCTTAAGCAACCTTTTTGATATAAAGTAATAGTGATAATTCTTTGCATCAAAAATGTGTGATATCTTACTTGCTCAAAGTATACATTAATGACATCATTCTTGGTTCTACTAATGGAGATTTATATGAAGATTTTACTTAGCTCATGTAAGGTGAGTTTGAAATATGTATGATGAACATCTTCTCTCAAACTCTAAATTAAGATAAACAAGAAAGGGGATCTTCATTGACCAACATTAGTCCACAAGAAAACTCTGATAGAAGATTGGCATGAAGAAAGTATGTCTATGACCCCATCTTGTAGAATTTGTAAAGGATGAGCAAAGTAGATCTATTGTTTAAAGCTGTATTGAAGCATGATAGAATAATTATTTTATCATACAGCTAGTAGACCAGACTGTATGCTCATTATGTGACCTTGTGCAAGACATCAATCTAACTTTAATGAATCATATTTTATTGATAAACAAATAAATCATAATCTGAATTGTGATAGAAACAACTGTTTAAGATAAGTTGATTAAAATTTAGCTAGCGTGCCTTATTGAATAAAATCTAAACTAAATTGATTTTGAAAATAAAAAATTGATTTGACCTTGATAAATCTACCTATTGCCTCACATGCTTGTCCTTGAACTATCTTGGTTAATGAATCTATCTCTTTAGTTCAAATGATATGTGCTTGCTTATATTTAGGCAATCTCTTGAGTAAAGTGACTCAACATGCAACTATTGTCATATCTTATATTGAGTCATCTAGTTAAAAAATATATATGTTGGATGAATGCTTTGTATCTTAAAGAAACTAATGACCTTCCTTCAAGAAAGAAAAATGAGAAATTTCAACTTGAAGGATATCTTCATGTAAGATACACTAAACATTCACATGCAAACAAGAGAGAGGATCTTCTTCAGCCAAAAGTTCACACATAAGAAATCTAGTTTGGCTTGAAGAACATATAATGAATAGGTAATTTTAGATACCTTTCTCACAAATTAATCGAGCAAAGTCAATAACTTAAATCCTATTATGGCATGATTAAATTCTTTAATTATTAATTTTTGATATCATGTCTATATGTGTATTGACTGACTTATACTTTTAGAAATTATTTCATGGTTTGCCCAAACTAAAATATATCTTTGCCTATGTCATAACCATGAAATACACAAGTATATGCTTAAAATTTTGATGTAAAATAACTTGTGAGAAGTTATGAATCCTTGAGCACAATGAAAATGTTGTTTGCATAATATACATCTATATGATACATAAGATTATCTCTTTATTCTACTCTTTCATGTAAATTACTTGAGAATGACAAAAAGGGAGAGAGATAAAGAAAAGAAAATGGACATTGTTCAAGAGATGAAAAATCTGAGTAAAGGCAAATACTCCAATCTTAAGGAAAAGCAAAACAAACATAGTATACTCGGAACATTTGTGAGACGTTTGGAAGAGATAAAATCTGTAACTAATTACACTCAAACAGGGAAAGTTAGAAGTGAACATTTTAACCTTTCTATATTGCTCATCATAGGGATGGTGCCAATGGGGAGGCTAGTGGTAGTACCCGGCACTATTTGACCCAACTATTCGGTGTAGGGCATATTAGGGACGGCACAAGAGGGAGGCTAGTGGTAGTACCTCGTGCCCCTTCCCAACTCCACCGGATAGGGAGCAAATAGAGATTAAAGCATAAGAAAGTAAAAATGAATGACAAAGTAAATGAAAGTATATAAGAAGAATCAAGTCAAGTATTAATCACTTGAAAACACACCTTAAGGATGAAATCATTGCAAGATTATATTTAAATAGGGGGAGTTTATTTGAAAAGAATTGATTTTGATCCTTGACATTCTTGTACTTAGTATTTTAATGCATGACTTAACACATGGTATATTTTGCATATGGTATGATGTCTTGATTTATGGATTCTCAATATTTTGTAATGTTTCATACTTGGACAATTTGATTGAATGTTTGAATTGCTACATAACATCTTTTGTTTAGTTTTATTGAAAAGAAATTTCAGATTTGTCATTCATAATCATTGTTAAAATCTGAAAGCTAAATAAAATTGTAGAAAGGAGAAGAGAAGAACATCTCTATTTAGGAAAAATAAATTGATATTGATCTATCTTTCTACTTGCCTAACTTTGATACATAATGTCCTAATACTTGTTAAAATATCCTTTATTTTGTATCGAAACTCAAAATTAAACACAAAGATTCTGAAAGTGCTTTAATGTTATTGAAATATGTATTTTTCAATCGTAACAATTTAAGATGAGCTACATTGTGAAAGATACATATCTCATATTATGACTTAGAAAGCTTCTATTGAAAATCCTATGTAATTCAGAATCCGATTTTGTATAAAAGTTTAAACTCCATATGATTACTAAATAAAATCTTAATGTAAGAAAAACAGAATTAATTCTGATGCCTTTGGTTGATTGCTCCGATACGCATCCGAAACATATCATTTCTTATCTTCAAAGTGTACTAATATTGGTCCAAATGATGTGTCTTTCGATGATCTTGATTGCAAACAAAAATTTCTAAATATATGATTTTATTTTGATATTAAAAAGATTTATTGTGTTTCATGAATACATTGGTGAAAAACTATGATTAAGAAATTGAGTTCTATAAATATATATACCTCAATGATCATCTATATGTTTTTTCTCTCCTACATTCTTAAAGATTTCCATCAGAATATTAATAGAGTGAATGATCTTAAAACTAGAAATATTTCAGTTCACTCAAATGACTCTAAAAGAAAGAAAATGTAAATGCTTTTGAAAGAAATTGAGCTTCAATTGAATCATTTTCTGATTAATACTTTTATACATTTTCTCTAAGATTAGGAGAAAGCATAACTTGTTCTTAAAGGATTAGAAAGAGTGATTACCATAAATTCTGAATAATTCTAGATCACTCTACATTCTTGATATTACAGAATTTCAGTGTTATTCACGTTTATCACTAAAATCTGAAATTCAACAATTTAAAATGATTAAAGAAGAATGCATCTTTTGAGGGGAAGCTTTAGATATTTAGTATCTTATCCTAAAGTTACTTCAATTTGATGTATACCTTAAATCTTATGGATTGATTTTTATGAACTTCCTTATATTGCAAGACATGCTTTAAATTACCTTGAGATGAGTTCTATAAAGGTTGTCTTATCTCAAACCTTGAGTCTTATGAAAATAAGCTGAAACTTATAGAAAATATATTTTTGAGATTGACAATTTTATTGAACATTATCTTAGGATTCTAAACTCTTAAATGGAATGATCAATTGAGGGGGAGAAAGAAAATTTCAGAAGGAGAGGTCTTATGGAACTTAATCGCATAAATCTATAACTAAAGGAGAGAGAAAGAATACTAAATGAAAAGTGATTCTTATACTCTCCAATATGTATCATCTGAAATTTAAATCTGAAAATCTTTATGATACACCTTGAGGCGTGTTATTTGGTTAGTATATCTCATGCATCACTCTTGAACCAAATTGCAAATCTTAAGAGCCTCTAATTTAATGAAAAAGGAGGAGAATAATGTGTTAAATTTTCTTGAGTATCTCTTAGAAAATCTATTTTTTTTAAACTTCACTAATGAGCTCTAATTGGCTTGCTTTTTGGAACTTCAATTTTGTGCAAATTCATTATTTTATGTATCAAATTGTGCTTATTTTCTAAAGAAATAAAAGAAAGTCTTTAAAAGAGCTCTAAGATGTATCAAAAATTGCATGAATGTATATTTTGATATTTGTGCCCCAATGCTCCTATTATCATAAAAGAACTTTGAAGTCATTAAGAGAATTAATTAATTTGCTCTCATGGTTGATAAAATACTTAATAGATTGGGCAAAAGGTCCTAAATAAACAAGCTTTCATACTTATTATTGAAGAGAGGTTAGATTTCCATTCGTGTGGTACTTCTTGAATTAACTTAAGAAAGATTCCACCTACACTTGCTTAGAAAACTATCTGTGGTATCACATTCGATGTGTTCTGCTCTGAAATTATCTTAATTGGCTCTGATCTATGCTCATTAATCTGATTCTAATATTATTGCCTTGAGTTATATGATTCATATCCTTGCAATAATTTGACTTGCAAATCAGAGTACAATAAGGAAAAGAAATATATGAGCATTCTGATCTTTGTGCTTAATGTTTCACTATCTTTTTGATGTTGTCAAAAAGGGGGAGAAATATCTAAGTATATGCTCATAATGCCTTTATGCTTTGAATTGAATACAAATCAGCTTAAATTGAAATATGTTGATTGTGTTAAGCTGATTAAATCTAAAGCATTATCATGAAGTATGTTTTTTAAATATATATGTTTTCTACTTCATGCAACTTAGCTATGTATTACTTCTAGAAAACAATATCTTTTATATTGCATATACTCCAAGTTTTGTCATCATCAAAAAGGGGGAGATTGATGACCCAAAGATTGATTCATAGATTGATTTTGATGATCACAAAACCTTGAAGTATAGATACTAATGTTTATGTTGCAAGGAGAAAGATATTTATTTTGCAAGGAACATAGCAAGTTGGAAGAACACAAGAAGGCCTCCAAAAGCTTTCAAGAAAAGTTAGAAGAAAGCTACAATTCATTGGCCCAAGTTTAAAGTTCAAAAGGTTCAAATTGGAGGAGTAAAATCAAAGGAAAAATTCGAAAGAATAGTCTTCGAGTCGACTCCAGTGGAACGCGAGTCGACTCCGATGGTTGGTAGGTCGACTCCAAGGAAGTTCGAGTCGACTCCAAGACTGGACGAGCCAAAAGACAGAGGATCGGGAGTTCGGGCCCTGAGATTCGAGTCGACTCCCAGGACAGTCGAGTCGACTCGAGAGGACAAAATTCAAAATTGGATCCACGGACTTCAGTGGATGAGCCGACTCCGAAATTGCCAAGTCAGCTCCAGAAGTTGGCGAGTCGACTCCAGGTTAAGACGAGTCGACTCCCAGTCGAGGCAAGCACATTAATTCAAATTTGGAATAGTGGCCGAGTCGTCTCCGGTAAAACACGAAGCCGACTCCTGCAACAGGCGAGCCGACTCCTGATCGCGCGAGTCGACTCCAATCCCAACGGTAACATTGTCAGGAAATGCAGACTGTGTCCAACGGCTCTTTTTCTTGTCTCTAACGGCTATATTCTTGTTTTCACGCCATCTAAAGCTATAAAAACAAGAAGAGAGCTAGGGGAGAACTCATGGAAGTGGGAGAAAATATTTAGGGAAGAGATTCCAAGGGAAATCTCCCATAAGCACAATAAGGGCCATTCAAAGTGAAATAGAGAGAAGAAGAGCTTCCAAGTGTATCCCAAAGCTTCCTCTCCATCCGTGTGCTGCCGCGGTGATCCTCTACTTCGTGCCAAATCAGAAGAGGGTCAAGTAAAGAAGAAGTCGAGCTCCTCCATCTTCAAAACTCGTTTGAGGGCTTCTCTTTACTCTATTTGTTTATATTGTTATATTTGCTTGTTTAAGAAGCTTTGATTTGTTTTTATTCTTTGTTTTAATATCTTGTAACTTGATTCAATCAAGGGATTGAATCAAGAGGTTAAAGGTTTGTTGGTGAGCCAAAGGGAAAACCAACGGTGTAAGGTTTGTTGGTGAGCCAAAGGGAAAACCAACGGGGTTTAGGTTTGTTGGTGAGCCGAGGGTAAAACCAACGTGTAAGGGTTCGATTGTGATCCCGGGAAAACAATCGGAGGTGGTTCTAGTCGGTAAGCCTGGAAAAACCGACCGAGTTCGTTGTGACCTCGTAAAATAACAAGTTGGGTTGTGAGCTTGTAAAACAACCGGCTGTAATCTGTAGGATTATAGTGAAATTCCCAAGAAGTCTTGGGGAGTGGATGTAGGTGCTGGGGTGCACCGAACCACTATATGTTTGTTGTGTTTGTAATGCTTCTGCTTATTGTCTAACTAACACACTCACTTACTTAGATAAACTGCTTGCTTAACTCTTATCTGGACATCCTTTAGTTGCAAGCATATTTAATCAAGTCACATTCTATACATCAAACTGTTGCTAAGTTTAACTTTCACTGCGCATATATACAACTTAGCATAATTAATCAAAAAGTACTAGAAGTAGTTTAAAAGTTTTAAAAGACCCAATTCACCCCCCCTCTTGGGTTGTATCTACTGGGCAACACACCCCGATTGTTTTTCCGGGATCACAATCGAACCCTTACACGTTGGTTTTATCCTAGGCTCACCAACAAACCTAACACCGTTGGTTTTTCCTTTGGCTCACCAACAAACCTTAAGCCCTTGATTCAATCCCTTGATTGAATCAAGTTACAAGATATTAGAATCAAAGTTTAAAACAAATCAAAGCTTCTTAAATAAGCAAATATAACAATATAAACAAAGAGAGTAAAGAGAAGCCCTCAAACGAGATTTGAAGATGAAGGAGCTTGGCTTCTTCTTTACTTGACCCTCTTCTGATTTGGCACGAAGTAGAGGATTTCCGAGGCAGCACACGGATGAAGAGGAAGCTTTGTGATTCACTTGGATGCTCTTCTTCTCTCTATTTTGCTTTGAATAGCCCTTTTGTGCTTTTGGGAGATTTCCCTTGTAATCTCTTTGAAATCTCTTTCCTAAATGTTCTTTCCTACTTCCATAACTTCTCCCCTAGCTCTCCTCTTGTTTTTATAGCTTTTGATGGCGTGGAAATAAGAATATAGCCGTTAGAGATAAAAATAGAGCCGTTGGACACAGTCTGCACTTCCTGACAATATTACCGTTGGGATCGGAGTCGACTCGCGCGATCAGGAGTCGACTCGTCTGTTGCAGGAGTCGACTCGTGCTTTACTGGGGACGACTCGGCCACTGTTCCAAATTTGAATTAAAGTGCATGCCTTGACTGGGAGTCGACTCGACTTAACCCGGAGTCGACTCGCCAACATCTGGAGCTGACTTGGCATCTTCGGAGTCGGCTCATCCCATGAATCCAGAGGACATACTTTCTGATTTTCTTCCTCGAGTCGACTCGGATTCTCTTGGAGTCGACTCGGCTCTCAGAGCCCGAAAACTGATCCTCTGCATTTTTGGGGTCGCGCTGCCTTGGAGTCGACTCGAACTGTCTTGGAGTCGACTCGCCTCTCAGAGACGAAAATACCGTCTTCTGTCTTTGGGTTGCGGTGTCTAGGAGTCGACTCGCGTATTGCGGGAGTCGACTCGAATCTCAGAGTCAGTAAATTGGTCTTCTGTCTTTTTCCTTATGTTCCTCTGAGAGTCGACTCTCACTTTCTTTGGAGTCGACTTGCCAACCATCGGAGTCGACTCGCGTTCCACTGGAGTCGACTCGAATCTCAGACCCAAAAACTGCTCTCAGACTTTTCTGCCTGTGACTCCTAGGAGTCGACTCATACTACCCTGGAGTCGACTCGGTGAACATCGGAGTCGACTCGCGCTCTTCAGGAGTCGACTCGTTGACAGGTTCTGAGATGAATCTTTCTGTCCGGCTGTCTGTTGCTCCTTGGAGTCGACTCGGAACTGTAGGAGTCGACTCGAGTGCCTTTCCTTTGAATTTTTCTTAAAACTTGCTTTTCTAAATTGAAGCCTTTGAACTTGAATCTTGGGCCAATGAGGTGTGGCTTTCTTCTAACTTTTCTTGAGAGCTTTGGAGGCCTTCTTGAATTCTTCCAACTTGCTATGTTCCTTGCAAAATAAATAATCTTTCTTCTTGCAACACAAACATTAGTATTTATACTTCAAGGTTTTGTGATCATCAAAATCAATCTTTAAATCAATCTTTGGGTCATCAAAAGGTATCCTAATAGTCAATGCCTTCACGCTTACTATAACTTTTTGCCACCAACATTGCCTTATAGGTCTCTACCTTGCCATCCGAAGCCATTTTTCTTTTATAGATCCAATTAAACCCAATAGGTACAATACCTTCAGGTGGATCTACTAAGGTCCATACTTGGTTGGAATGCATGGAGTCTATCTTTGACTTCATTGCATCCATCCATTTCTTAGAGTCGATGTCTAACATCGCTTCATTGTAGGTCTTGGGATCATTACTATGATCTATTTCTCTCATGAGGAACTCTTCCTCTATGTCCTCTGTAAGCATACCTAAGTATCTTTCAGGAGGATGGGAGATCCTACTGGATCTACGAAGTGGACGAGATTCTTCATGTATTGGCTCAATGTGAATAGGTTCACTAGGCTCAATTGCTCGTTGTTCTTAAGAGAATTTCTCTTCGAGCTCAATTTTTCTCCCACTGCCTCTATCAAGGATAAACTATTTTTCCAAGAAGATGGCATGTCGGCTTACAAACACTTTATGATCTTCTGGGTTGTAAAAATTATATTTTAATGACTCTTTAGGATATCCAATGAAACGAGCACCAATTGTCCTAAATCTAACTTGTCTGCCTGTTGTCGCTTGACTTGGGCCGAATATCCCCAAATCTTGAGATAACCAAGACTTGGTTTCTTACCATACCATATCTCATACGGTGTGGTAGGAACGGACTTAGAGAAAACTCTATGCAATATATAGATAGCTGTAAGTAGGGCATCTCCCAACAAGAATAAGGGTAAGTCAGTGAAGCTCATCATGAACCTGACCATATCCAATAGAGTTCGATTCCTCCTTTCTGACACTCCGTTGAGTTGCGGTGTTCTAGGAGGTGTCCATTATGAAACTATACTATTTTGTTTGAGATAATCGCAAAACTCTCCACTAAGGTATTCTCCTCCTCGATTTGATCGAAGAACCTTATTGAGTTTTCCTGTCTATTTTCTACTTCAAATCTGAATATTTTGAATCTTTCAAATACTTCAGATTTATGTCTCATAAGATAGACATAACCATACCGTAAGAAATCATCGGTAAAAGTAATAAAGTAGAAAAATTGACCCTTAGCCTGCACATCGAATGGGCCACACACATCAGTGTGTATTAGGGCAAGTATTTCAGTGGACCTCTTCCTGTGTCCTACAAAGGGTAATTTGACCATTTTTTCTTGAAGACAGGATTCATAAATTGGATATGACTCAGAAGTCAATGAACTCAAAAGTCCATGTTTCTCTAATTTGTTAATTCTATCTTCTCCTATATAATCAAGTCTGAGGTGCAATAAATACTTTTAATTTATCTCATCTCTAGATCTTTTAGATCCTATGGTACTCACTGTATGCTCAGATACGTTCACAGATACATCCATATGTAGGTGATAGAGACCGTCAATCATAAAACCATGTCCAAACAGTTTATTTCGCAAATAAATGGAAACGTAGTCTTTATTAAAATTAAATTCATAATGTTTCTGTGCTAGACAAGATACAGAAATCAGATTTCTGCTAGCACTAGGTACAAAAAAACAATCTCTAAGTATCAAACTAAATCCTGACGGTAAATTTAAAGGGAATGTGCCTACAACAATAGCAGCAACTCTTGCTCCATTGCCAACTCGTAGGGTTACCGCACCTTCCGTAAGCCTTCTACTTTTCTTTAGATCCTGCATGGTAGTGCACAAGTGAACACTAGAACCAGTGTCTATAACCCAACTAGAAATAGAAGAAATCGTTAGATTAGTTTCTATAATGAGCATATTAGACATACCTTCAGAAGGCGTGTCACCCTTATTGCTCTTTATGTTTCCCATGTAGATAGGATAGTTCCTCTTCCAATGGCCATCTTCATTGCAATGGAAACATTTTCCTTTGGGTTCGACTTTCTTCTTAGGAACTTCCTTCTTCGGCTTTTTCTCAGTCTTTTGCTTCTTCTTCTTTTCAGTAGATTTTCTCTTGGAAGTAGAAGCTAGCTCAGCAGTGAGAACTGTGCACCTTGAACCTTTCAAGGCTCCCTCAGTTGTCACCAACATATTCAACAATTCAAGCTTGGTGCATTCAATTTTATTCATATGGTAGTTTACAATAAACTGCCCATATGAAGATGGTAATGATTGTAGGATCAAATCCGTTTGCAAATCCTTGTACATGGTTATGCCAAGCTTCTTAAGCTCCTCAAGATCCTTGATCATGGTCAAACCATGTTAATGGACGGATTGCTAATCGCGCATCTTGGCTTTGAAGAGCCGCTTGGACACTTCAAACCTCGCTGCACGACTCTGTTTACCATACAACTCTTGTAGGTGATTAAGTATGTCCTTAGCAGTCTTCATGCTCTCATGCTGGCATTGCAATTCGTTGGACATGGATGCCAAAATGTAGCACCTAACCTTATCATCCAACCATTTTGCATGCATCTTACGCTGCTCATTGGTTGCACGGGCTGGTAACACCGGGAGTTCATGGTCAAGAACATAAGCTATCTTTTCGCAACTCAAGACGATCTTCAAGTTGCAGGCCAATCTTTGTAGTTTGGTCCGGTCAACCTATTGTTATTTAGTATTCAAACTATCGGATTGGAAGCTATTGACATCTGCAGAGAGTAAAGATTCTAATTAGAAATTTGTATTTGACATTAATTTATTTTAGAAACTTTTAAAAAAAAATTGGATCAAATCCTTCCACTATTTTTCGGATCTCTCACACTCCCTTAGTAAAGATACGAAAATCTGCGACTTAAGATTTCGAGTGGGGTGCTGCGGTCCCACCAATCTACATGTCACCTCACCTAACAATTATTGGAGACACATAGACGATGAGTGTACAACTCTTGTACAATGCTCCGTAAGCATATTGAGCTAATCTGGTCTCCAAGTTATAAGGACCTCACCTAACAGTTATTGAACCCGTTCCTTGGTTAAGTCAGATCCACCGTATATCCCGTGAAAATAAAGCTGTGATTGGATCCTCACCTAACAGTTATTGGAGCCCAACCTCATCTTTACCCCACAACATCTCATGTTAATAGAGAGATCCAATCCCCCGATGCAACTAGCCCACTATATCCAGCCGAGACTAATCAACGCCAGAAAGATCTTAGCAACTCTACTACGGTGGAAGATCAATCGACTTAATATTGGGTAATCAGATCTTAGTGATTCCAACTTTGAGCTTTCCATAGGAGGTAATCGATCAATTGGCCAGGTAAGCAGGTGGGAGGCTCCTTTTACTCAGAAAGTAAGGTCCTAATTAAGTAACCACTTTTGAGCTTTCCTAGACACCAATTAGATCAATTAATCAAATATGGCTAGCTCAATGTATCGTTCACTTTCGATTAATTTAGGAAGGTTTTAGGTCTCTTAGGATTTACATCTAATGTAATAATCTACCCCATACCATATGTCATTCGATTTACATCTTATGTAAATATCACATTGGTTCAAGTTTACATCCTATGTAATTATGAAACCCTTTCATATATTATGTAATTACATCTTATGTAAATGACATAATTATTTCAGTTTACATCTTATGTAAATGTCCTATTGTTTAAGAGTTTTATTTACATCTCATACAAATAAATTTTGTTTAACTAATACATACATCTCATGCATACATTATTTTAAACATAACCTTAAACAAGTATGAACATTATGATTACCATATGCATCTTATTTATATTTTCAGATCTAAAACTTTAAACCTATTATGCTATTCTCTGGATTTCAGATCATGTATTAGTTGATTTAAAACATTGTAATCTAATTGCAATTCTAAAATAATTTGTAAGATCAAAGCAAATAAAAATCTGCATGCTAAAAATTTCAGCAACCTGAAATTTCAGCACGCTGAAAATCCAGCAAGCATAATTCCTTTAAAAATCTGATTAAAAACATGATAATCAATCCTTAAGTCCTAATCATGCTCCCTAGAATCATGGCTCTGATACCACTATTGATTTACGCCCCGTTCGATGCGACGTTCGTAACGGAATTCGAACGGAACGTCGTTCATCGTATGAACGCGCCTCGAATCGTAGAATTCAAAAATTTTTCTGGATCCAAATCCAGAAGATCTTTGAACTCATTAAGGAGGGGAGATTAGGATCTGAGAAGGGTTGATTAAGATTCATAAAACTGAAACAAAAATCAGAAGTTAAAAATTTGAAGATCTCTTCTTCAAAAATTCTGCAGGTGTAAAACACCGCAGCCTGATGATCTATTCTAGGTTCCTGTTTGAGCCGCACAATTGTCCGACCTCTACAGGTATCCACATTAGGATCTAATCATCTGAGAATATGTCTTACCGGAGTGCTAGCTCCTTGCAAAGACCTCTCATGACTATCATAATATTGGAAGATAAAAATCTGCAACATACCTCTTTGAAGAAGAATGCTTTTTTCTTCAACCTTGCTCGCAATGGAGGAAGATGAGAGATGAAGCTTTAAGAGTGGATCTTCCTTGCCTTGCTCCCGTGGATGAAGACGAAGACAAGGTCCCCTTGCTGCCGTGGAGAAGGAAGGAAGAAGAAAGGGAGAGAGGAGGCATGGGGATCTAGGATTAAGAATTCAATGCACATGCCTTCCCTTTTATATATTGGGTTTAGGATTTCTCCTAATCTTATTAGGAGTATGGGACTATAACCCACCCTTGGATTAATGCCAAGTGTCTAATCTTTGTGCTCATAGATGCATGACATGTGTCCACTTAATCAATTGATTAATTTTTTAATCACATTAGGACTCCTAATCTTATTAGAAGAATTAATTGATTTGGGAGCATGCATCCTACGACGCCATGTGGACTTTAAAGTCCGCATGGTGTGAACATGACTTAAGTCATATTCATCCTACGATGACATGTGGTCTTTAAAATCTGCACAAACCTTGGTTTAATCAAATTGATCCAATCATGAACCCAAATATATTTGAGTCGAACCCAATTTGATTTGGGTCGAACCCAATTTGATTTGGCTCATTAAATCAGCCCAATTGCAATCCAATTGCAATCAATTCCACTTAATTCTTCTTCCATTAACTCACTAACAATTATTGGGTTAATTTAATCACCAATCATATTGATAATTGATTTCAATTGAGATTCTAAATCACAATTATGATAGTTTGACTAATTAAATCCTCTATGTGTGTGACCCCGTAGGTTCTATCATGACCGGTAGTGAGATATATTGAGATCTCCATCTCAATATCACTAAAATGATTTCAGTTCTACTCTTAGGGTTCACTGATCACCAAGTGAATGCCTTCGAGTCTCACAATCCACTAGTGACACCTAGCAGTATGTGGTGGCAACCCAGCAGAATGGAATATATGAACCCTAGGTGTAGGTAGCGTATGATACAGTCTCTCTATCATGGATCCCGATGTGATGGAGGTTATGGATATCTCGTCAAACCCCATCGTCCGTCATATGTCAAATTTATGCGACTTCTAGTTCGAGATATGGAAAACTCTTTTTCCAAAATACTTGGCCAGAAATTTATCGAACTCAGTCTTATAAATCACATAGGATCACTCCTAATCTATCAAGGTTGATAGATCCCATCTAGATGCAACTCTATTCCAAAATGAACCTACTGCATTCAATCCGCACCATAAGGATCCGAATGGCTAGGGCCCAAGTTCACATGCTCGTCAAACTACAGCAACCTCACAGTGAATAACTGAGGCATCGCAGGTCAAAGGACCAGTAATACAACTGCGGCATAAGTAGTCACTGACGAGTGGATAGACATTCATGTGACTACTATCTTTGGTCACGCTCATTACAAGTACTAGCACAATCACTCCAGTGTCTCTACATCGTGGACTCGAGACTCGTCCATCTGATTAAGTGATCTATGCACTAATCTCAGCAGATCGATCACTGTCCCTCATGATGGATCTATCGATCAGGAGCATTTAGAAATTAATCCCTAATGACACATGCCTCAAATTCTCAACTCCTTTAAGAATGTGTCATCATCTATTAATTTCTTGGACGATTCATGGACACATACAAACATGAATGAAAAACAAATTGCCCAATCTTATTTATTAATAAGTGTCAAATTACAAATTTATGCTCCAGATTACAAATATGCGTCATCCACGTTGGCTTATAGGGCATATTTCTAACAACAAGAGCAGGTTCCCTAAACTAGGGTTGATGGCTTCAATTTGTCCATTAGTCTAAGGGTGCAAGGCACTTGAGAATTATAGAGATGAGTGGTGTCACCAAAGGTTGACTAAAACTTGTAAAGTCCTAGATCAACTGAATCAAGAAATTCTCATCAAAGGGGCAATTCTAGAGCAAAATAGCATCTAATCGTGAACATATTACTGCCAGATAGGTTCAGTTGTCAGTTAAATAGCCATTGGAATGAATCTAATCTAGACTAGGATGCTATTAGATCCTTTGGGCTCCCTGTCAGCCCAAACTTGGGTGCTTGGATTTCAGACGAGATGTTCTGGGATGTTGTCAAATACTTTGGTATAGTGTACGAACTCAACGAGTCAAGGTGAGTTAGGGCAGAATTGGATCACTTCGAGGACCTTCTGCTTCACGAAGGTTTTCTATAATTAGATCTTTTTTAATGGTGGAATAGCTTCTGACGGCAAGCGACATATTGTGTTTTTTTTTTAGTGCTAAAGTGGGCATTTCATACAATATGTGTACGAATACGTCCAATTGAATCAGAAAACAAAAGGTCCTGAAGCACTCCGGGCATCCCTCCCTCTTCAGTCCATAGGGTGCCTCCAAAATGGCTCGCTACATATGCCACCACCTAGTCGGCTGTCCCGTTAGCTTCGCGATATGCACGCGTAGCCTGAAATGTAACACCCTCATTCACCATCATCCAAATATCACGGAGCAAGGGGTGAACTCCGCCGACATTGCTCGGGCCCTTTCGAATCTAACTGATAACTGTGGCCGAGTCACCTTCCAGAATGACTGAGCTCGCCTGAAGCAACCGTCGTGTATAGCACGTGCCCATTCAGGCTGCCCGTAGCTATGCTCCAGGAGCCGAGGTATCGAAAATTTGACAGCCCTCCGTTGCCACTGCACTGGAGCTCGAGCCCCTGATACAAATCTAGCTTCCCCCCCTCCTACCTCTCTCAATGACTGAACCATCAAAATTGACCTTGAGGAAACTCGAGGATGGGGGCTCTCAGAAAAAAAATACCCTATGTGGAGCTGCTAAAGCAATATGAGAGCCCTAGATGCCCCGAGCTGTCAAAGGTCTATGGTCTGAAGCTGCACGGATGATCTTTGCTGCCTGTGCACGAGGTCCGCTCCATCACGAGCTGTGGGAATGGACTGAGCTCGCCAAATATCTAGGTATTCCTGGCTAGCTATCCTGATAAGATGTACAGGTCGCCTTAATAGCCACGGAACACATCTGGGGGATACCAGACCATCGTCGAACCTCCTGCAGAAAACCATCTCTCCGGCTCCAAGCGTCCTCTGGGATCCCTGACAACCTCCAAGCACCCCTTGCCCACACACACTGGAATAGCACATGATCCATCGACTCGTCTACCCCACAAACCAAGCACATGAGAGAGATGCTTACTTCTCATCTACTTAGCACAGAACTCATTGGCAGACGCTCCCAGGTCACCTTTCAGAGGAAGAGAATGTGAGACCCAAGCCTTTTGGCCTCACGTGTGTCGCACGTGAGGGCACACGATGAAAGGGGATTCATCACGATCGCCCGAGGAGATGGAAACCCCTATTTTTTTAGGGCTGCTTCTCCTCATTTGAAAGCCACCTGAGGTAGAGCCGCCACGCCGAGTCCCCCTTCCGGTTGGGTGATCTCCACTGCCGCCGGAGAGGAAGAGAGCCGTCGAAGAGGGTCATCACAGTTCACCCCCGAAACCAGGTAAGCCTCCCAACCACCTCATTTTCCCTTTCCTGCATTTTCTCCTCCCAATCCACTCGGGAGGATAGATCATTTCAAAAGAAAAGAAAAGAAAGAAGAGGAAGAAGAAGAAAAGGAGAAAGAAAGAAGAGAGGGAAGAGGGGGCTTACCCGTGTGCGGCTGCGAGTTCGTCGGCATCACGGGAGCATCCACGGACGTCACGGGAGCCTCCAGCCTCGGCTCGGCCGTGCGCATAGGCCGCGAGCGTCGGCTGCAAACGCGGATCGAGGGCGCAGCGGGCTCGGCTGGAGGCACTGCCGGTCATGGCCTGGCCCCTCCCAAGCTCGCCTCCTCCCTCCGTGGGAGAAGAAAGGAGAAGAAAGGGGAGGGTTGAGAAGAATATGAGAAGAAGAAGGGAAGAGCTGAGAGAGAGAAGGTGAATCGGGAACGGAAGAAGAAAAAAAAAAAGGAAAGAAGAAAGAAGAAGCGGGGAAAGGAGAAGAAAAAGAGAAGAGAGAAGAAGAAAGAAGTCGGAAGAAGTTTCTGGAGAGGAAGAGAAGAAAAGAAAAAGAAAAGGAGAGAAAGGGCGAAAAATAAAAGAAAAGAAGGAAAAAGAAAAAAGAAAAGAAGAAGAAAAAAAAAGAATAAAGAGAGGGGGTGGTTTACGGGTATGAATCCGAATTTAAAAGAAGAATATGATTATTGAATATTAGGTTCTGCGAGGGATTTGTGGAATTAATTGGATTTGTTGTGGATCGCGTTCGCAAGGTAAGTGATGTAACCTCTTTACTAGATTTATCGGCAAACTATGTATATGTTTTACGAATTGAATTGTTCGTGATTTCGAATTTAATGCATGGATTATATGTGTATTTTTAGAATATTGTATGATTCTGATTGGACGTATTTGTTTCTGGTTCGAATTGTGTTTAATTACTCTGACATTGTACCCTTTGGTTTGGAACATTAAACATAATGTAAGAAAAGATTATGACTTGAAATAGATTCAGGCTTGTAGTCGGGCTATGTTGAGGGACCCTGCCAATGGGGGCTAATACATTGGTACCGCAAGAAGAATAGTCGGTGATATGACCCTACCACAGGGAACATGTGGTCATAGTTCCTGGCTGTTGAGTTGGATCTCATAAATTGAAAGAAATTAAGATATGAACAACATTTGGTTTGACACTGTACGTTTTCTTTTATATAACTGGAATATGAAATAGAGGACAAAATGAACTTCGACCTGGCTATGTTGAGGACCCTGCCAATGGGGGGCAGATACGTTGGCAATTGACTGTCCTAAAGGACTCACCGCAAGAAGAATAGTCGGTGTTGATGACCCTGCCACAGGGAACAAGTGGTCATAGTCCAGGATCGACAAGATGAATTGAATATGTGAAAGAATCATGAAACCGCGAAATAGAATCTCATAAATTTACGAAATATTTGATTTATATTTTGGAACTGTATATTTATTTATTTTTCACATATTATTGCTTGATTTATCTAGCTAGAGTGTTCATTACTTACTGGGTTGTCTAGCTCATTATTCTCCTCTTGTTGTTTTACAGATTCGAGAACTAATCCATTGGGGATTCAAAATGGGAGAGCGATTAGAAGGATTGTTGGCTCAAGTTATCTTAGATTAGGGTGATTTAAGTTGATTTGTTATTATGGACATTTATTATGATTTGGTGGACTTTTGTTATTTTAAGAACTAGGTTTCTGCATGTTGGTAAATGACGATTCCGCTGCGTATTTGGACTTGAAAGAACTTATGATTGAGTTAGTCAATGAAATAGGATTGCATTTATTTAGTTAAATTATTTTAGAAATTTCATATTTGAGGTGTTTGGTTTAGATGCCTTGCATGCTCGTGGGGAGGTTTTCTACGGGTGTGCGGCGGTTGGCGCGACCCCCGGCTCGCGATCTCGGGCTGGGGGCGTGACAGAGAGAAACCCTCTGATGTAGCCTAAACCCCCATACCCAGCCACAGTCTAAGGCCGGCTCTGACTCCCGCTGAAGAGCCCAAGAGACATCACCAATCCCGGCACTAGCTCCACAAGTAGTGCTCCAAACCCTAACATCCGGACCGGCTGATCTCAGAACAGGGAACGCCCGAACCCGCTCTGCCAAATGCTCCCCAAACAATAGCAAGTGACATGCTGTTGGAAGGCTTCTAATGTCACGAAGGTTACTGTTAGATCAAAATCTTTACTACCACTTGATGCTAGCTTGGGCGTGGATGGGTTCAGTTGACGTTGCTGACATAAAAAAATTATGATGTAATACCTTTAAGACATTGATTTTGATAAAGTTATTTAGAAAATACCAAGATAATATCATGAAAATATCATAAAAAGTTTTGTAGATGATGTAAAGTCTCTCCATCTGCCCTTGCTACTAGTAGCTATATCATATCAACTATTCATGCTAGAAAAAAAATGATAATAGAAAATTATATTTTGAAAATAACACAAAATAGATATGTAGATGGTATATAGCCTCTCCATTTTGCCCTTGTCATAAGAGGTTAACAAGTTTAAAAGGAAAGATAGATCATCCAAATTAAAGATCCGACTTGTTGATCATGATTTACACTACAAAAAAAAAGGTCTAGTCTTCCCAACCTAGACCTGACCTAACAGAACTGGCAAGTAGATGAAGGCTGGTTGGCTCATCAACTAGTCTTCTTAGAGTTGAGGTAACCTTTTTGGAATCGATCTGAGTCATCTTAGTCTAGAACGCACTCATCATTGCCGGGGCCGAAAATCTCCAGTCCGACACCACCAAAGCTATTGAAATGTAGGAACGAAGCTGCTCGAGCGGACTAGCTAGTAGGAAAGTTCGCTATCACACAAAGCCCAGCAAAAAAGATGGGGAAGGAAAAAGAAGAAAAAACTAACGTATGACAGTTCTCCGAAAGGACACTAGAAAAAGAAAGAAGACAAAAAGTCCAAGCTTCCATTAGACAGAGAACTCCAAGAGAAGGAAAGACACTCACAAAGTGGGGGGAACTGCTTCGCTCCTTTTATAGAGTCTCAAATGATGCTAATCTCATTACCCATCTGATCATCCATCCATCGATTGCTATATGTAAGCTCGGCATTCGGGGGTTGTGGGCTCCCATAGATTGATCTATTCCTCGATTGCGGGAAGGAAAAATCCGCCTGTACATATGATGCTTTGAAAACGGAACCCATTTTGTGGAAGTTGTTCCGATCACTAAATGAAGTTTCTAGAAATGTCTAGGGTTGATCTAAACTGCATGAATTCAACTCGACTAGCTCACCTGACGAATGATTTGATTACTTCCTTCATCCGAACCGAGCAAGTATAGCCCGGCCTCGAAAGTGGAAGGCAAGTAATATAGCTTCGATTCACCATCTCTAGAATCTCGCCTGATAGCTTAGACTATCAACTAAACAACAAGTGTCCAACGAGATCAACGGTCATTCAGATCTTCGAACAATCAACGTGAACGATTAAATCTCGGTGCAATCTCATTGCATCTGAAAGGAATATGATAATCGACTATCACATTAGGAAAGTGACTGAGTATGTTCACTTAAAAAGAAATATCATAACCATCTATTCAACGGATATTGAAAGAGCCCAACTGTTTATATGCAAATCGAACGGTCCTAATCACACAGATTGATATTTTCTCATCTATAAATACTAGGTACTGACCCCTAAATATGAAAAAAAATTGAATACTATAATCTCATAATTTATTTTTTTTTCAGCTTTTCTATTGTCTTTCAAAATTCTGTCTTACTTAAGTATCGATGAATATCCAGCCAAATATTTTCTAGTGACCGTCGGATCGTTTTCCGTAGCGTAGGATAACTTTGATACTTAAGCGGTACATTTATATTTTAGATTTGATTCTCAGCGGCAACGATTTGAATCTTGAAAATCATGATTGATGCTTAAAAGTATGTCTTAATAGCTCGGGCGGCGGCATGAAGCCCTCGGTTTCCAAAGGCCGTTGGAGCCTCGCCTTCTGCCCGGTTGG